>NC_052049.1:67858379-68158379 GCF_903992535.2 Arvicola amphibius | reverse complement strand
AGGTTGATCTCTCTGAAACCATTAATCAAAACAATTTCCCCCATTAAGTTATTTATTTCAGGTTTTTAATCACAGTGTTGAGAAATTAACTAGTGAATTACACATTAGGCAGACTACTTGAACTAATAAGATGTGTTTCTCCACTGATGCTAGAACCAGGCTATACATTATACTATTTCCTAGAGCATGGATCATAGTACCTCTGAAAGCAGTAGACATTGGTGTGTATAATGAATGGGGTTGGGAATGCTGTAGAGCCTTGTTGTGTTGGCAGACTACTGGTAGAAATGTAAAAGTTTAGAGGTACAGATAGATGGAGGTTGTGGATGTTGAGTAGACACTGAGACCATAAAATCCATGCCTGGATTAGAGTCTGGATAGAGGCTGTGTGTGGGTTGACTATATTTAGAGACAATCTGTTTTGAAGAGGTCAGCATACTAGAATGGGAGTAATTTAGTTGTGTAGGCAAGTTATTAGAATTATCTTAAGAAGAAGCAGCAGCAGAAGGAGAATCAGAAATAGGAGGAGGAGGAGGAGAAGAAAAAAGAGAAGAAGAAGGAGAAGGAGAAGGAGAAGGAGAAGAAGAAGAAGAAACCCAGCCAGAGAAAGCCACAGCTCTAGTTCCTTGACTGGAGCCAGACAGACATTTGAGCAAGAGGGAGCCTCAAATGCTAGATACCAAATAGAGATGTGGTAACCACTGATTTCCCCCCCCCCAAAACAAAAAGAGAGAAAAAAACCAAGTAATTGACAGTCACCAGGTATCCAGAACCCTCAGGAGGAATGACTGACCTCCAAAAGCAAACATTTAAGTCCATGAAGACAAGAAGAGGCTGCACAAATGAAGGATCTTTTCTGCTTTAGGTTCCAGAGGAGGGAAGGACCATAAGAGAAATTGGAAGAGAGTATAGGTAAGGAATGTGGACAATGGCTTTCTGAAGTGAAATTGAAGTCTGCCTGGCAGCTGCTGAGGGCTGGTATGTCTCAGAAGTCTGCTGTAACCCTCATCAGCTTCACTCTGTCGATTCTGTCTCCTTGACCATCCAAGTCCTCAAACCTCCTCAGGCAGGTCATCTGATCTAGGCAGGCTGGTCTACCTTATCTAGATAATGCCTTTTCCTAGTGATACTATATTGTGGCGAGTTGTTAACACTAATCATCATGCCTCCAAAAACAGTAACGTATGACCAAATCCCTTTAAGTGTGTTAAAATTCCTTTTTTTCTTCAACATAAAATTTTTACTGATTCTCTGGGAATTTCACATGCACCCTGACTACACTCTCTTCCTAGTCCTTACATGTCTGTCCCAAAAATGTAAAATTAAAAATAAGAATAAAAAATAATAAAGAGAAAAAACCCCAAGTCCAATTTGGGTTATCTGTATACTCACTGGATCAGCAACATGGACTATATACACCAACATGGCCTCCAGTGGCTTCACAAGCCACTGTGGTCCTCCAAGGAGGTCCAACCCAGAAAGTGAACCATTCCTTGGTTTGTTTTGAGATACATGAAGGTGTCCTTGTTGGCATCGTACTCCAGGTTGGCATTCTGCTACTCTGTTTGATTTGTATTTCTCAGTATCATTATTCGCCTGTCTTCCAGTTTGGATTCTAGCCACTTGTCCCATTCTGTAGCCCACACTGATTTAAGAACCAAGCTGAAATACCAAGTCTTTCTTCTGCCTCTACTTCTGATTTGTACCTTCTTTTCCTTTAATATGGAACACTTTTCCATCTGTCCTTCACCAAGTTTCTAGTATGTTTCCAATACCCTGAACATTCAGAAGAAATTTCCTATCTGTGACTGGTTTATGCTGAAAGATGAGCGATCCATGTATTCCAGCTCTGCGGGTCCTTTACTTCTGAGATATGTGGATATAGCCTCAGTAGGACATCAAAGAAACTATTTAGACAGCAACGAATTCAATAAAATAAATTAATATGTCAATCACTGAGTTCAAGATAAATTTAGGTTGATATTTAAACATCTCTATTAAGCAATTAACTGGAAGGCATTTTGCTTGGAACTTTCATACACATCAAATTCTGAATTCAAATGGAACTTTGTCAATATTTATTTCCTCACTTTTTTTTTTTTGGTTTTTCGAGACAGGGTTTCCCTGTAGTTTCTAGAGCCTGTCCTGGAACTAGCTCTTGTAGACCAGGCTGGTCTCGAACTCACAGAGATCCGCCTGCCTCTGCCTCCCGAGTGCTGGGATTAAAGGCGTGCGCCACCACCGCCCGGCTTCCTCACTTGTTTTGTTGCTGTAAAATATACACAAGAAAATATGCTATCTCAACTATCTGTGAGTGTACAGTTCAATGATACAGTCCATTCATACTGCTATGTGGCCATCACCACTCCATCTCTAGAAAGCTTTCTATCTCATTAAACTCATTAAATGGAAATTTATACCCATTAAACAACTCCTTCCCTCAATCTGCCTCGTTCTTACCAACCCTGGCAGCCCCTACTGTCTGTTTCTTGATTTTTTTCTTTGACTTCCAGTGTCTCATGTAAGTGAATCATGCAGTATTTGTCATTTCTTTGTGAGTGACTTATCTTACTTTGCATAATATCCTTAATCTTCATCTATATATTTTAGTATTTGTCAGAACTTTACCATAATTATTTTAATCAGATGTCAGCATATTTTCTCATCCTTTGTAAAATTATCTCTCTTTGAATGGAGTAGAAAACTATTTTCAGTTTGCTTTTGTCATGTAGTAGTCAATTTTCTGCTATAAAAATACCAAGATGATTGAAGTTGTCATTTTTCTCCTGGACTTTTTGATAACTTTCAAATGTGGTCTTAATGACGGTTCCTAGTCACTAGTTACAGTGTTAGATTCTACCTTCATGGTGCTTCATGAGTCTCTTAAGCTTTGCAGCCAGGTGAGGTGGAATTACAGAGATCTGCCATCTTCAAGAGGTGCTTCTTCCTGTATGTTTGAGCACATTACGGCTGCCTGCAAGCAGACTGCGCTCAAACACACAAGACTGATTAAGAAAGGGTTCACGCTAAGAGCTGACCAAGGCCTGAGAGTGGAGGAGCTGACGTGGAAGCGAGCAGAGCTTTTGAAGCTCATGGGCATATTAGATAACTGTGATAAATTAACTTTCGTTGATACATTGGAATAACAAAGATTTGATACAGCAGTGGCAGGCACAGTTTAATTAATTTATGTAATGTGACAAGAAAACTAGCATTTGGAAATTATTAGTAATTATTGAAGCTACTTATGAATCTCTCTTCACCCTGCCTTGGGAAATTAGCTTTTGGGTATTGTGTAGGTAATAAGCAGTGTTTCAGTTTCATTCAAAATGATGACTATTATGACAGTAAAAATCAAATATCATTAAATATTGAAATATATATTTCTAATCTTGAAAACTAAAAATTCTTTCTCTTTCTTAAGGGCATATCTAATGTTTTGTGTATCAAAACTTGTGTTGGTAGCAGAATCATTTCCATAAACTTTAGAGGTACAATAATGACACTTACTATCTACTCGGTGCCAATGTTTAAGTGTACTATTTAAAATCTCATAATGGTATTGAGATAGAACAAATTACAAACGCATTTATAATAAACTCATTAAATACGCAGAAACTGGGGTTCAGAGAGGGTAAAGACTGTGCTGCAGGCAACCAGATGTTCAGCAGCAAGTTTAGGATTTGAACATGGATCTATGTAAATACAGTCCCACAGGGCCGTGCTGCTTCAATGATGCTGCTTCATAAGAGGCATCGCTGGCTTGTGCTACAAGAAGAGGAAGTCTACATCCAGAGAATGGTGGGAAACAACAATTTACCAGTGTCTCAAAAGCCCGTAAAGATGAGCAATGCTACAAACACCTCACAAAGTGGGGGAGGATTGAGTGAATTTCCTAATATTTTAAAAGAAAAGCTTCAGGTGAAATTTCTAATATTTAATTATGTTTAAGGTAAAATAATGACATATGCTTTTTAGCCCTATAATGTAGCTTCTTTTTAAGATCATAGACATTCACTTATGACTAAAACTCTTGTGACTTAAAGCTAAAACTAAAGTGTGGCCAATGAGAATATTTCTGTTTCATAAAATGCAACAGTATTTCAGAGTTAGTACCTAAGTAGTTATTCTACTTAGGCAAATTGTGTAGGGGTATGCTACCACACTACTGCCATCTCCAGGGTCACAAAGGAAGTATTGTTAGGTTCCATTATTTTGATTCAATGTTAGCAACTATATTTAGTTTATTCCAGCTAGATTAGGATTTCTTATCATTTGTATCAGCAAAGAGCCAGGCTTTACTTATTTAAACAATATATAAAGAAATATAACTTAAAATGTACCAATGAGACTTTCTCTGTATAATTAATTTTTCTGTCATTGTGTACTTAGACTTCTGCAGCAGTAAGTATACACAATGTATCTTGTGAGGTAAGAATGACCCCAATACATTTCATCCCGGTCTGGGTTGGCCTTCGTGAACACTTCTGGTCATTTTCATGGCTTTCGTTCAGATCGTCAAATGCTTCATGGCTCCTTCCAGCACAAGGCAGTTTTATAAAAGTGAAGTATCCCATTTCTGCATTAGCTCTCCAATCTTTTCTTCAATCTCGTGTTAAGTCTTGATATGTGCTCACTTTCCTTTTCTCTTGTGGAATTGAGCCGCCTTTCATAAAGTGGAGATACCGTATAAATATCCCTATTGCTGGGCCATCATTCCTAATGCCAATCTGCTGTCCTCACAATGGGATGTAGCCTGCCTTTCTAAAGGAGCCTTGCCTTTCCACTCTCCCAGTCAAAAGTAAAATGAAATGTGTGAGGACAGAACCAACATTTGCCGAGTTCCTTGATGTACTGCCTGCTGACTGAGCCTTCCACGTGTTATTGTATTTGATCTAAGAAACACTAAATCCGCGGCGTTTCTATTGTAGTGATGATAAGCATCAGCACTGGCCAGGATCCTCTGACCGTACGTTCTGATCTGGCTGGTGTATAATCAGGAGATGGAGGATGTGTTTGTTGTTCTGGTCAGGCTACATGCTGACAGATCATAGCTGGTTAGTGCAATGGAAAGCAAGGGTCAAAAGGTCTCCAGAGCTGTTTTGTTGCTGGGGACTAAGGTGGGAACTACGTGGTTGGCATATGGAAGCCCTGAGGCTGGTTAACTCAGATCTTCAGTTGGTGGGCTGTACCTGGTGACTGCTGACACACTGAATGCATGAGAGCCAGCTGTGTGTTTCAGCCACCTCAATAACTGCATATTGCCTTAATCGTCTTTGTTGCCTTTCCTAACACTGACTACAGTTATTCTTTAACTCACTCTGTTGTGGCAAACCAAGATAACCCAGTGTTGGTTACCACTGTGGCTTGCCAGAGTGCACTGGTAATGGGAGGCAGGATAGCAATACAGGATAATTCAGTGCATTTCTGTAGTGGGGAGCTGCCAAGCTATGGATCCTTGTCTCACTACAGCTGCTTTTTGTAACCTTAGGTAGGCTATTCAAGTAGAGACAGGTCTTCCCACGTGTAATATGAATAATAATAGTATTTAAATACATGGTGTTTGGTACATTGCTATTGCTCAGTTACCATTGCTGTTAGAAAAAGCAATAATAACTATAACAATGCAGTCATTGTTGTTAAAATAAGGAGTTCAACAGTAATAAATCAACTCTATAGCTTCAAGGAAGCAAGTTCCATTATGTCCTCCTAATGTATCCATGTGATGCTAATTCATGCATCTAGTACTATTAATGGCCAGGAAATCTTTCCTCATTTTAAAATGTTTGTGTATGTGTGCATGCATGTTTATGCATATGTTGGTACATATGTGTGTGCACACATCCCTATGTTTGCACATGGGTAGAGGCCACAGGACAGCTTCAGGTGTTATCTCCAGTCATGCCGTTCATCTCGTTGGTTAGGAACTCACAACTAGGTTAGACTTGCTGGCCAGAAGCCCCGGCACCTTTCTGTGCCCACTTTCCCAGCACTGGAATTGCAGTCTCTACATGTGTGGCATTTTGGTTGAGTTCTGGTGTTTTAACTCATATCCTCATGTTTGAGAGGCAAACATTTTACAGATGAGCTGGATGCTCACCCTCATTTCCTCATTTTAAACCTATTTCTCAAATGATATAGATTGGTTTCCCCTTCTCTCAAACTACCTATGAAAATTATGTTCCTTAGAATCTCATTTATTTATTTATCCTCAGAAGATTCAAATTTCATTAGATTTTTGGGGGACATGGAATACAAATTTCATTCACACAAGAATCTCACCTCAATCTATTTGCTACTTTAATTAAGTCGTTTAGAGTAAGCTTCTATGTTCCTTACTCTTATTTTTTTAATATTTATTCTATAATGGAATGAGGCATATGGATTTAAGCATATTGTAAAACAATCCATTGAGGGGCTGAAGGCATGGCCCAATGGTTAAAAGCACTAGCTGTTCTTCCAGAGAACCGGGGTTTGGTTCTCAGTTTTCCTGTAGAGGCTCACAACCATGTGTAGCTTCAGTTCTGGGGGATCTGACACCCTTTTCCAGCCTCCTGGGGCATTGCGTCCATGTAGTGCACAGACGTTCAGGCAGGCAAAATACCCATACACATGAAAACAAACGAACAAATTTAAAAATCTAATTATTTGACATAGGCAGTTTGAAGGAGTTATTAGACTGTTTTGAGAAAAGTGATAAAAGCTATGTTGACTCAAGCTTTTATCTGGAGTACTGTTGGGGGCAGAGGTGCTTTTATTAGGAGCTGGTTCTATTTTCCATAGCCTTTCTCTAATGTGACCGTGTAATGTAATGCATGCTCATATTAATAGTCAATGAAATAACTATTGATATTTTAAAGTTGATAAGCATATTGATTCTTTTCTTTCAATGAATATATATATATATATATATATATATATATGGAAATTTTAATGTCGAGACAGGTCTCAATAGGCATCTTATCTCAGCCACAGACCTGAAAGGTTTCACACTGCACTGTACGACACCCTCTAAACATTACGTCTTCATGTTCCAGGAATGACATCCAGGAGTTCCAAGTCGTTTGGAAAGCTCTTTCAAGCTATCAGATACTGTAGACCAGAGATTTTCAAGCTTGAAGTCACTTCATAGATCTTAAAACACAGACCTTGTTTTGTTAGAGCTGTGTGAGCCCAGCAAGTTTGTCCTGAATAGAGAGCACGCTGCTTCTGCTCTTTGCAGTGTTCACTTGTCTCAGAAACTCCAGAGGGCTTTCAGCATCCACACTGTGGCGAGACACTGGAAACCCTTAACAAAGCTGTGAACCAAGTGACCTCACCATGGGCTCGGTCCAGCTCCCCAGTGCTCCCTTTCTTATGGCTCTGTGGTCACCATGATTACTATTGTTTTCATTGCCACTTCTTTGTCTTTTTTAAAAAAAATTCTTTTTACAATCAATGTAAAGTAATTCAAATAAAGCTTCAAAAATCTATTGATTCAAGGATATTTTGAAAACTAGATGCTGACCCTGAAACTTTGTGGGTTTGGGGCAATGTTTATAAGCAAAAATTCTTTTTTATTGCCACAAATGATGTAAAGTATGTAGGAGACACATACACATTTTCTGGATGTCAGCTTGGTGTAGGGTAGGGATAACATCTCGTGTATCAGAAGAATCCTGAATGTAGGTCTCAGGTCTGTGAATTAAAAGTGGTCATACTGAATCCATCTTTAGGAAAACAGGTTGGGATGGATTCTTAATTTCTTTTAACTCAGCAGGGTTTAGGTTTTATTGTTCAAAAAGTCAGTTCAATACTGGTCCACACTGTTCTTGTTATTGAAGACATTAATCAAGCTGAGAATTATTAAATTGAAGAATTAGTTACCACACCTTGGAAAGTATGTGAAAAACAACTGTATAAACACTCTATAAGAGAAACAAAACAAAGCATGTTTACTTGGTTAGGTTTTATTTATAACCCGAAAAAAGTTACAGTTCCATTAAAAGGCTTAAATGATGTTTCTGGAGATGTTAATTAGTAATGTTTACTATTATGGAGATAATAGTAACTTTTACAGCTTCAAAAGGGGCCTGGGATAAATGATTAAAAGGGACTGTTCAGGAATCCTCTCGCTGTTTTGTGAGAGATGTCTCTCAGATGTTACAGCGTCTGGGGAAAGAGTGTCTTGCTGTGTTCTTGAATCCAGTTGAAATGGGGCTGCTTGTAATTAAGTTGTGTGAAAGAAGTGAAGATCTCCCCGTGTGTGTGTGTGTGTGTGTGTGTGTGTGTGAGAGAGAGAGAGAGAGAGAGAGAGAGAGAGAGAGAGAGAGAGAGAGAGAGAGAGAGAGAGAGAGAGAGAGAATTTGTGTGTTTGTGAATGTATGTGTGAAAAGTGTCCCAAAGGGACACATATCTCTGATGTGGAGATAAGACCCTAAAAGCATCCCTTTCCCCCCATGCTGGAGTGTGGTTAAAGTTGCTGGGGCAGCAGCTCATCCGGAACCATTCACCACTGTTAATGTTCACAGTCCCAGGCTGCAAATAACTGCATGAGTTTTGTTTTCTTTTCCTTGGTTTTTCTTTGTTTGTTACAATGTGGACAGAATCCAAAGTGTTTTAGGTAGCATAATGTTAGGTTGAGAACTGCTTGGCAGTATTTAAGGACCAGGAAGTGACAAACTCTATCATGAAGCATTGATTTTAAATGATGTAAGGATTTAAATAAAAAAATAGTATGTGTTACATTTTACACACACACACACACACACACACACACACACACACACGCAAACACCACACTACTCCTCCATTAGTATCTGTATGAGATTGATGCCAAGATATCAAAAGCTGTAGATATATAAATCCCTCTTTTGTATAACAGTGTTTGTATATAACCTAAATACTCCTACTGTATCTCTTAAATTATCTCCAGATTACTTATGTTTTGTTTAAATAGTTTAAGGAGCCCCACATTTTCATCTGCAAGGTCCTTGGAACCCCCAACACAGTCTGCTTCGGGGCTGAGGGAACCAGAGAGCCAGCAGGGCGTGCTCCTGCCACTGGGCCTCCTTTTTCCCATCCCACCCTGCGCCCAAAACAGCCTTTTCGCCTGTGAGGTCCTTGGAACCATGCAACACAGCCTGCTTCAGTGATGAGGGGATCTGTGAGCCTGTTCCAGTGCTGAGTGGACCTAAGAGAGGGCAGACCAAGAAAAACTCCCAAGTACTCAGTCAGCCACAGCAAAGATTGGACCAAATGCCAAGACTCTGCTGGCCTCAATTGAAGGAAGAGATGGGTAATTGCCAATGCAAGAATTCCTCCAACATCCTAAAAAGCAACATGGTAACACCAGAATCCAGCAAACACGCAACAGGAAGACTTGTACATCCTAACCCAGAAGAAGTAGAAGAAAACGACTTTAAATGCAACCTTATGAAAATAAGGGAGACCTTTAAGCAGGAAGTGAAAAACTCCCTTAGATAAATGGAAGAGAAGACAAACAAAAAGTTAGAAGAAATTAATAAATCCCTAAAAGATACCCAAGAAAACTAAGAAAAAGCAATAAAACAGGTAAAGGAAACAGTTCAAGACTTGAAGGCCAAAATGGAGGTAATAAAGAAAACACAAACTGAGGAAAGGCTGGATATGGAAAATCTAGGTAAATAAACAGGAACTACAGAGACAAGTATAACCAACAGAATACAAGAGATAGAAGGAAGACTCTCAGGTGCTGGAGATACTATAGAGGAAATAGACTCAGTGATCAAATAAAACAAATTCTTAACACAAAACATCCAGGAAATATGGGACACCATGAAAAGACCAAACCTAAGAATAATAAGAATAGAAGGAGAAGAACTCCAGCTCAAAGGCCCAGAAAATATAGTCAATAAAATTATAGAAGAAGACTAACTTCCTCAACCTAAAGAAGGATATCCCTATGAAGGTACAAGAAGCTTATGGAATACCAAATACACTGGATCATAAAAAAATCCCCTTGCCATACAGAACATACAGAACAAAGAAAGAATATTAAGAGCTGCAAAGGAAAAAGGTCAAGTAACATTTAAAGGTAAACCTATCAGAATTACACCTGACTTCTCAATGGAAACCACAAAAGCCAGAACGTTTTCGATAGATGTGTTGCAGACACTAAGAAACCATGGATACAAGCCCAGACTACTATTACCCAGCAAAGCTTTCTTTCACCATCGATGGAGAAAACAAGATATTCAATGACAAAAACAGATTTAAACAACACGTATCCACAAACCCAGCCTTACAGAAAGTACTAGAAGGAAAACCTCAACCCAAGGAAGTTAACAACCCAGACAATAGCATAGACATGTGATAACCCTCCACCAACACAACTCTAAGAAGGGAAACACACAAACACTACCACCAAAAAATAACCGGAGTTAACAACCACTGGTCATTAATATTGTTTAATATCAATGGACTCAATTATATAAAATATAATTTTAATATCAATGGACTCAACCTATAAAAGGGTACAGGTTAAAAAATGAATATGAAAAAAGGATCCAACATTATGCTGTTTACAATGAACATACCTCAACCTCAATGACAGACACTACCTCAGAATAAAGGGTTGGGAAAAGATTTTCCAAACAAAAGGACCTAAGATACAAGCAGGTGTGGCTATCCTAATATCTAACAAAATTGATTTCAAACTAAAAATCAATCAGAAGAGATGGAGAAGGACATTTTATACTCATAACAGGAACAATTTATCAAGATGAAGTCTCAATCCTGAGTATCTATGCCTCTAATATAAAAGTGCCCACATATGTAAAGAAACATTACTAAAACTCAAATTACACATCAATCCCCCCACACTAATAGTAGGAGATTTCAACACTCCTCTCTCACCAATGGACAGATCAACCAGACAGAAACTTAACAGAGAAACAAAAGAACTAACAGATGTAATGAATCAAATGGACTTAACAGACATCTATAGAACATTCCACCCAAATAGGAAAGAATATACCTTCTTCTCAGCATCTCATGGAACCTTCTCAAAAACTGATCACATACTCAGTAACGAAGCAAACATCCACAGATACAAAAAATTGGAGTAACCACCTGTGTCTTATTGGATCACCATGGAGTAAAGTTAGAATTTCCAAATATCTGACTCTATCAATGATGACAAGAAGGAAACACATCTGTTCTTAAAACCCACACTTCAGTACCTCTGTAACTACAAGATGCAGGCAGTGAAAAACAACTGGAGTCTTTCCTAAGTAAAAGCAAATCCTCTTCAATGTCCAGAAAGAAGATTCTAAGCAGGATTTTGTTCTTTAGCACAAAGTTTTATCAGATAAGTGTCTTTTGCAAGCCTTGTACAACAACTGATATTTGGGGAATATCTTACTTCAGAAAATTAAGGTTCCACATTTCACTATTATTCGATAAGAAAAGTAACATTTATTGAACAGTTACTATTTGCTTGGTACCATGCTAAAATCTTCTTTATACAGAAAAGCTCATTTAGTTGTCATGGAAGCCACAAGAGCCCTATACTGCTATTATATCAGTTTTCCAGATGATAGAACTCAAGCTCAAAGACATTACTATTTTCAAGGCTATGTGGATGATAAGGGATTATGATTATGGATTAAATTCATAATCATTTTTTACCTGGTTTTTCTTTTGTTGAGTTGTAAAAATTCAGAATGGCATTAACGTAGTGTTAGTCTTCATTTCTTTTTGTCTCATGGAACTTCTTTTTCTTCATGGTAAGATCTTGCAGCACTGGCTTCTGGGAAAGCAGTTATTATGAAATGCTTTCTTGGATGACACAGAAAGGGAGGAAATTTTTGGTTTTGAAGTTTTAGTGAGATCAAGGTGCATGGAAGGTGACTTGGAAAGATGATAAGGTCAGAATGAGCGTCCCTGTCATGACGTTAGAGAAGCAGAGTCAAGGGTAGAGATGGCCAGATGATGGGTGATCCTGAGAAGAAGCTTCTAGATTGTGCCTTAACACAAGCGGCCACAAGTAGAACACTCAGACTGGGTGAGAGAAGCCAAGAAGTCTATTCCTCCTTTCTATTAAGAGCTCTGAAAAATACTGCTTTTTTTATTTCATGACTAAAAAAGACTCTGTGATAACTCCAGCACAGAGGATCTCTTGAATAGAAACACAGATTCACAAAATGTTTCCCATGGCCACAGAAAGCCACTAGAATTGTCAGAAGAACCAGGATGTCTGAAGATCCACCCAAGATGAGGAAAGAAAGACATGATTTCTTTGATGGACACAGTACAGGTATTGGGACATAGCTCATCATAGGGTCCTATTGGAGAGAGGCGGGTGTCTGGGGGACCAGTACCATCCTTACACCTACCAATTAACATAGGCCACAGCATTATATAACCCCTTGAAGTGAGACATAAAGCTCTTACAAGTATATGTTAAGGAGAATCCTAAAATAACTGATATTGGATTAGCCTCTTTTGAAGGTAGAGTTTGAGACAGAAGTCAAGCTTTATGAAACTTGGAGCACTGTTATCTCCCATATACCTAAGTTTTGTCTTAAGTTTGTATGTTCTTGATACCAAAGAACTTACTAATACCTTTGATTAAAAGACTCATAAAACCCTATGAAGCAGAAAGAACATATCTGATGACTAAATTTAGGTGAAGCTAAGTCAAGGGAATAACCTTGTGTAAGTCAAAGTGTTCTTACCTTTGTGTAGTTCTGACATAAAGGGATCCCAGGGATGTTGGTCTAGTTAAATGCCAGTCCCAAGACAGTAGAGTTCAAATTTCAGTTGCTATGGCATATTAACCACAACTAATTAAGGTACACTTTACTGCTAGTTCAGCCTATACGTCATTCTGTAAAACAGATACCCTCGTGATCAGTGAACAACTGCATCATTTTACTCAGCTTGTCATTGATTGGTCACTACAACTTAAGCATTCTTTTAGTTCATTAGCAGAGAGCAAAACACATAGTTTTGTTGTAATTTATCTCACGGTGATAAACTCACATGATGTTTATAAAACTGATAATTGAAGCTGTCAGGGAGTTGACTGAAAGAAAAATTAAGACAGACTATGATGTAGGTGGTAGCCCTTACAGCAAATGACTGTGTTCCTCAAAAACTGACCGTGGTTTTAAAAACAAAACACTCAAAAAACCAAAAACCAGAAGACCTCTCCATGTAAAAGGAGATTTTAGAGACAATATACACATTTAAAACAAGAATAAAATGTTAGAAACTGACTCAGAGAGTGTAATGATTCAGTAAGACAAAAAAAGACATTTGCTCCATTCCCTGTTACACAAGACAGGCAAATGCTGCTTAAATTACTCCTGATATGATGTTTTACACAACTATAAGTGCTTTCGTTTTCAGTGTTCTAAATTATAGAGCATAAAATAAATCTTAGTTTTCCACTGTCTTCTTTTTCTCTGTATTTATAATTGGCAGTAAGAGGTTTATGATTTTGACAGAAAATGTTAAAGGTCACAGAACATTTTTGCCGTTGATTATCCAGACTGTTTGTGTGGTTTCTGCATGCTCAGTCCTTTCTATGACTCCTTACTACCATGATAGGGAGGCTGTTGTTTATAGAAATGGTTCCTTCACCTATATTCTTAAAATCCACCTCAAAACACATCCATCTTAAAAAACCCACATACCTAGAAGTCCTCATTGCAGGCTTCTGGGTCAAATTTGGCCCTGAAATTGACTTCTCATCCTGCAGAGAGAGAAAAAGAGAAAAAGCGCTATGAGCCATACCCCGAGGCCTTGGGAATCCCAAGTGCAGACTTAGTAAACGCTTTGTCTCCAACAAGGCTTCAGTGCCCTAATGCTTCTCTGTGCTGTTAACAGTCCTGTGTGATTGTCGTTGCTCATTTGTGGTATTGTTAGCACATCATCTCGTAAGTGGACCAATGGTCATTGTGTGTGTTGTTCACAAACCCAGACACAGCACTGCAGTCGTTACCAGTCGCCTCCCTGCCATGTTTTACGTGGGAATATGCCTTGTGGGGCTTGAAACAATCAGACACTTATATTAACAGAGAAGATAACAGATGTGCTCTTCTCTTATTGTCTCTAGGGTTCTTTTAGATCATCAGAAACGACTACATGAACTTTAAAAATATTTTCCCAAAAATGCCTAATGCAAGGAAGAGTTGTGTTTTCCACACATGGTATTTATCAAAGCAACCTTCAAGTATTGTAGACAGAAGGAAGGTGAAAACCTTTAAATAAGAGGTATTATAGGTACAAAAGTGTATTTTTATGTGGGGATTTCTATGTCTATATGGAAAGGAGGAGAAAGAAAGGGAGGGAATGGAGATTCGAGGCTTTTGCAAGACTGTATCATTGAATCTTTTCTTTTGTAAAAGGCAAATAGTAGGTGCATATGTGTATGTGTCTGTGTGTACTAAACTAAGGTTTTTTATTTTATAGAACATGATTATAAAAGCTTACAAATAAACATTACACATCAAAATTAACCTGACCCAACGTCTGCATATCTCAGCAAACTTCTAAAGAGCTAGGATAAAATACATTTTTTTGAATCTGGAAAATTCCCATTTAACTTTATAAGAGTTATTCCAGGTATACACATT
Source organism: Arvicola amphibius (assembly GCF_903992535.2). Classification (NCBI taxonomy): domain Eukaryota; kingdom Metazoa; phylum Chordata; class Mammalia; order Rodentia; family Cricetidae; genus Arvicola; species Arvicola amphibius. The sequence goes on along the minus strand of NC_052049.1, from coordinate 68,143,776 downwards.
CCCAATGTTCTAGGTGTAATTCTGTAACATCCTTTATTAAATAGCTGCCAATTTTTCATTTGAAATGGAGAGAATCTAGATTATTATTTCTATTATAGCATGATGATGGAGTAGATTAATTCAAATACCTTTAAGGTATACCAGCTGATTATTTTTTGATTTTCATTTATACTGGATGGTAAAGACCAAGATAAAAAGTTTATTCCATATTCCCCAAGTAAATCTACTTATGCTTTCACAATAAATGAGACTGAAACACAAGTCACTCTTCAACTCTTGAAGCAAGAGATTGCTAGCATTTTTGCTCCTGGGGAAGGTAACCCCCAAAAAACAACCCATAATTTTACAAAATAAGGGCCTAGTGCTAAGTTTGGTACAAAAGCATAAGGTGATGAGCTAAATATTGGATTAACTGATACTAAAGTTACATTTTTCTGATGTAAATATAATCATAAAACAAGACAAAATATATCAGGATATAAATCTATGTGTCTTGAAAGTAGAAAGAATGGATATCTTCCTTAGAGGAAAAGAACAACCTGAGACAAGCTTCATGCTTTCTTCAGCTTTTTCACTGATGGCATTTCCAGACTGTGCTCATGGAGATGAAGTCCAAGAGAAGCATCTTGAGCAAAGCTTTGATCTGGAAACATGGCTGGAATAATCAGCCTAAGGTTATTTAGCCACCAAAAGTAGATGACACCCCAAATCTGTAAGATTCCTTCCACCTTCATTGGGCTAGATTCCCTGGGCATGGATTGGGACATTTCTGTGTAAGATTAATATTCTGGAAGTTCAGCAAAGAATGGCTAGAGGTAGAAGGTGAAGCAAAACTCCTCTAAGTAATACAGTGCTGGGATTCTAACTAGGCAAGTTAAACTGAGCCTCTGACTGTGCAGCTGAGGCCCCCAGAGTCTGTGACCTTAGGAGTAAGAGCCGTATATGAGAAAAAGGGCCATACTCTCAATTAGAGAACACATTCAAATAGAGTTTTCTTAGGCTTTATACCAATGACGCCTAAAACCAATTATGATCAGGTTAAAATAACCTTCCAGGAAATTATCCAACTGCCATGTCTGTAAGAAATTGTCTTGATTAATGATTGCAAGATCCAGCCCACAATAGGCAGAGCCATCCTCAGGCCACTGGGCCTGAGCTGTAAAAGAAAGCTAGCTGAGAATGATTTAGTAAGCAAGTGAAAAAACAGAGTTCCTCCATGTTTTCTGTCTCCAGCTTATTGCCTTGGGTTCCTTCTCTGACTTCCCTCAATGATGGAGTATGACCTGGGGATTATAAAATGAAATAAATCCTTTACGCCACAGGCTGCTTTTGGCTGAGGGTGTTTTTATCATAGCAACAGAAAAAAAATTAGGACAATATACACTATATAAAGATTTGTATGTGCAACATACAAATGTATAAATATAAGTGATGGGGTACTACATTGTAACTCAAAAACAAGAAAAAGTCAATCAAAACAAACTCTAAAATGGCCAAGATTTAGCAGATAAAATTTTATAAGGATTTAAGAGAAATGATGATCAAAAGGAATTTACAACAGGGAAGCTCAATATGGAACAGAAAACACCAGGAATCAAAAGTACTGAGAAAATGCAGATACCTGGGGAGGAAAAAGGCTTCTTTGGGTGGCTCTACTACTCTATTGATCAGTAAAGACTTTGTGAACAAGCAAACTGAATAAAATTACTGAAACCAAGGACTAAATAGAAACAGGATGGCTAAGAAAAGAACAGGGCCTCAAGATCTGTTGAAAATGCAGCTAAAGATACAAGAGCTCTTGAAGGAGGCAGGAAGGGACAGGCAGAGAAGAAACTATTGGAAAATACTGATGTAGAATTTCTTACTCTAAGCAAAGAGCAACTTCTAACTATGATGAAAAATAAAAGGGAAAAACGTCTTAAAGGAAGAGGGTGGTGAAAAGGGATGGGTAAGAGAGACAGTGAAGAGAGGAGAAAGGGAGGAAAGGGAAGGAGAGAAATGATGCATCACGTGTGTAGTAAGGACCAATGATAAGAATGCTGATTGACATCTCGCCAGGGAAATGGTGGTCAGTAGACAAGGAAAGTCAGAGAGAAAAATAACATCCACCTTCTTCAATTCAGTAAGCACTGAAGAAAGTCTTGGAAGTAAGAGTGCCAGTGGGCAAAGGTCTTGCTGTACAAGCACAAGGACCTGCGCTTGGATTCCAAGAAGTTACATAAAAAAGCCAGACAGAGTGGTGTGTTCCTGTCACACCAGTCAGGGAGGCAGAGATAGGAGGGCATCTGGGGCTTGCTTGTCAGACTGTCCAGTTAAACTGGTAAGCTTCTGGATCAGCAACAGACTCTTCTCAAAAGAATAAGGCAGATGGTGACAGAGGAAGACATTCAGTGTCAATCTATGATGTGCACAAGCACACATACACAGGCACACATACAGGCACACACACAGGCACACACACAGGCACATGCACACAGGCACACACACAGGCACACACACAGGAACATGCACACAGGCACACACACAGGCACAGACATAGGCACATGAACACAGGCACACACACATACACATGCACACAGGCACACACACAGGCACACACACAGGCACACATATACATGCACACAGGCACACATACAGGCACACACAGGCACACACAGGCACACATACAGGCACACATACAGGCACACACACAGGCACACACACAGGCACACACACAGGCACAGACATAGGCACATGAACACAGGCACACACACAGGCACACAGGCACACACACAGGCACACACACAGGCACACACATACACATGCACACAGGCACACATACAGGCACATGCACACAGGCACACACACAGGCACACACACAGGCACATATATAGGCACACATACAGGCACACACACAGGCACACACACAGGCACACACATACACATGCACACAGGCACACACACAGGCGCATGCACACAGGCACGCACATACACATGCACACAGGCACACACACAGGCACACACACAGGTACACACACATGCACAAACACACCACAGACACACACACATAGCCATGCACACACAGGCACACACACACACATAACCACACACACATAAACAAACAGGCACACACACATACACATGTAGGTGGAGACTGCTCGTTCATTTCCTGGCTGCCCAGATCCAAAATAATCACACAAAACTAGATTAATTACAATACTGTTTAGGCAATAGCTCAAGCATATTTCTAGCTAGCCCTAACATGTTAAAATAAGCCATTCCTATAATTTTTTTCCCGCAAGGTTTGTAGTTTACTGGTAAGGTTCCAGGTCATCTGTCTCCTTCAGCAGCTACATGACTCCACCTTCTTTCCTCCTCTATCTGCTTGGAATTCCCACCTTACTCTATTCTTCCCCGCCATAGGCCAAGGCAACACATATACAGAAGGGCTTTCCACATCAGACACACACACACACACACACACACACACACACACCCATGCGCAAACAGGATTTATTAGTAAAAATTGAGAGGCTTCATTATTAACAGATCTGTAACAGAGGATAGACACAAAGAGTAGAAGAATCAATGTGTTTAAAAATAATCTTGCCACACAACAACACAAGACAAACCATACCTACTTAATATTAAACTTAATGGAAAATCTGTACAAATTTACTCTATAATGAAGAACAATGCATGTATGCTCATTTTCATGGCTGCTTACTTTCCCATGTCCCAGGTGACACTGCATTAGAGGTCCTAGCTACTGCAATAGTTTAAATGAACGTGGAGCTTGTCTTAGATAGCTCTCCAATGATGTCATAGGATAACATGACCAGAAGCAGCCTGAGGGAGAAAAGGGTTTATTTTGCTTACACTACCATATTGCAGCTCATTATATAGAAAAGTCAGGGCAGGAGATCCAGTTCCCGGAGCAGGAACTGAGGCAGGAGCCATGGAGGACACTGATTACTAGGCTTGCTCAACCTGCTTTCTTATATCCTCCAGGGCCCCTTCTCAGGTACTATCTATCTGGCTAGGCCCTCATACATCAACCATTAATTCAAAACCTGCCCGATAGGCTTACCTACAGGCCAGCTAAGTGTGGGGAATTTCTCACTTAAGGTTTCTTCTTCCCAAATGACCACATTTTATGTAAATTCAAGAGAAAATCTAATCATCATGGCATTTAAAGATCAAAATATTAAAAGCCAACCCATGAATTTGCACTTTATAGTAATGCATTTCAAAAACTACATAAAAGTCTACCAGAGTCTATAAATGATTTAATAAAGTCATGGAACATGAAGTTAATATTTAAAATTACTTGTATTTATATATTATCACAAAATCCTTTAAAAATAAAATTTTAGAGCCAGAAATAAGCATGTGAAAATCTACAAAGTAAGTAGAAATACATTTTGAAACTTATGTTCAAGACCTTAATTCTAAAAGGATAGCAAAAGAAAAAAAATTTTTAAGACAGTGTTTCTCCGTGTAGTCCTGGCTGTCCTGGAATTCACTCTATTGACCAGGCTGGCTTCAAACTTTCAGAGATCTGTGGTGATATTTTGTTTGTAATCTAATAAATAAAGCTTACCTGAAGATCAGAGTGTGGAGCTAGCCACACTAGTTAGCAATAGAGGCCAGGCAGTGGTGGCACACACCTTCAATCCCAGCACTCAGAAGACAGAAACAGATGAACCTTGGTGAGTTCAAGGCCATCCTGGGGTACATGAGATTGAAACAGTCTAAAAGAGAAACAGAGCCACACAAAGCTCACACCTTTAATACCAGTATTTGGTAACCACATGTCTTTAATCCCAACCCTAGGGAGGTGGAGACAGGAAGGGATATGGCTGGGCAGAGAGAGGAATATAAGGTAGGAGGAGACAGGAGTTCAAGGCATTTGGTCTGAGGTTTCATAGAGAAAGCATTCAGTCTGAGGACCTGTAGAGACAGGATGCCCCATTAGGTCTGAGGATTTTGTTAAGGTAAGAACTAGTGTCTGGCTGCTTTACTTCTCTGATCTTTCAACTTCCACCTCCTAATATCTGACTCCAGGTTTTTATAAATAAGACCAATTAGAGTTTGCACTTTAGAGATATGCCTGCCTTTGCCTACTAAGTGGAGTGCTGTGATTAAAGGTGTATGCAACCACCACCTGGTGTAAAAGTTTTTTTTTAAATGAACTAAAATGAGGCATACACTAGTTAACTAAAAATAAAACCCAAATAGAAGATATTTGTTCCTTGTTCACAGAGACTTGGTCAGTACTATAGGTATGTCACTTCTCCCCATGTCTGACTAGAGATAGCCCAGTTCCCATTAACATTACCATGGGTACCTTCTCCTTTTGGAGGAAATAGCCAATTCTGTAAGTTTTGTAGAAGAGAAGAGGGTCTAGAAGAAAATAATTTATGGAAGATCAAGGTTGAAGGAGCTAGAGGACTGGGTTTCAAAGCTATGGTGATCAAGACAGCTATTACTGGAATAAGGTTAAAAGCTACCTGGAACTAAGCTTACAAAACTGTGAGCACAGAGTAACCCTTACCCTCTCTGGGGCTCCCTTTCTTCTCTCTCCATTTCCCACAGTAAGAGCTGATTAACGCACCTGCTATAGGCCAGTTTCTTTTATTATACCCGGCTTGTCTTAACTAACCTATGTAGCAATAGAAAGGTCTGTGTTTTGTAAATGAAGAAACAGTGTTTACTGAATTCTAAACTGCTTGTCTGATGATAGGACTACACTTTCAATTCAAGACTTTCTAAAGACAACACTCTACCCATCAGAAAGAGGCTGGTCATCATTGTGAAAACATTCTGAGGTCCACTACTTTCATCTGAGCATTTGGTATTTCTTGCCTCACCATTTTTTTCTGGCTCCAAACTCCTTAGGCACACTTACAGGCATGGAAGTCTTGGAACAATGGCTCACGGGAGCTGTGTTTCAATTAGCAAATTTGAAGCCAGTGTGGTCAGCTCTCCAGATTCCAACACACCCACTCTTTTCTTTTCTTCTTTGCAGTGTAGTTTAAAATGTGCTGATTGAGAATTGGACTGCTGACGATTGCACCAACCTACCCATCAAAAAGAAGGAGGCAGTGGGGAACACTTAGGAAGAACATAAAGATATTCCTTTCCATTTTTTGAAAGCCTTTACTGGCAGTGAGAGAGGGAGAAGGAGGAGAGATGGCCCAAAGGGGCCTTGTGTTTCATGACTTTAAAGGTACTTAGTGTGGGTAAGAAGTTATTTCTCTTTTTTGCTTCTCTAAATAGGGATAGACAAATTGCCTTGAAAACAAAGAAAAATTCAGTTTCAGGGTCTGATTCAGTGTAAGCCTTGTAAATTTTGTTCTTTGGATACTTGTTTCATCAGAACAGTTTGGATGTGTGTGTGAAATAGATAGTTTTCAAGTTCACCACTTTAATGAAAAAGTTCAACTTTTTTTCTCTATGAAGAGCCAGTTTAGATAAAACTTTGAGTTTATTTTAATAGATTTTTTCAAGAACATATTGATTAAAAGACACATACACACTTTATTAGGATGGCTATCTGCTTGGCAAAATTAAACAAGTAGATTTAGAGTTTTGTGAGAAAAATCTGACCTAGTCTATTAAGTTAGCTTGAGTAGTAATGACAGCATATGGTGCTAATGTGACCTCAAAATAAACTCAGGTTTAGGTAATGCTTATGTTAGCTTAGGGAGGAAAATTTCTCATGGCAGGAAATCAACTTAAACAATATGCTAAACGTAAGTTTAAAAATCTTGCTATGATTTTCCTCAAGAAAGTCAACTTATTATCTGTCTGTCTGTCTATCTGTCATCTATCTGTCATCTATCTATCTATCATCTATCTATCTATCTATCTATCATCTATCTATCTATCATCTATCTATCTAATCTGTCATCAGTCACCTATCACCATCATCTACTATGATCTACCTATTGATACTAGCATAATTATTGTTAAATTACAAATTTTATTAATAGTGAAATGAGATTTATGTGTGGGAGAAGAGAGACAAAGCCATTTTTTATAAAATATTAGAACATCAGTTTGTCTTATAATTTTGGTTGTGAGCCTAGATTTTAATGGCTGTGTTATCTCTCCAACCAGAACATCAGTTTCTCATAACTTAGAATTATATTATTATATTGATATTATACCTTTTAATGGAAAACCTGATAAATCCTTCAAGTTTCTGGTCAACATTAAATGATGTGTGTAGTTTGTAGTGTCTATTTTCAGAAACTGTTGCATTTAGTCCTATTTTATATTTTTGATTACAAATTTGATTACTTTATTAAACGTTGAACACAAAAGCCTAATTATTATAAGCTTACATTAAACCAAGTTTGTAACAGAATTAACTAGAAATCATAAAAATTATGCTAAGTATAATGAGTATGCTTATTTTTTCTTTTGATAAATTATTTAGTTCTCATAAGGAGTGACAATAGGAGAAAGTACCTGGTCCCTGCTCTAGAGCCCGCCACTGTAAATGCAAATCTACCTCCCTCTTCCTGAAGCCGCTCATTTCCTGTGCTCTGCAGGATGTTTTACAAATCATTTTGTTCAACTTCAAACAAGGGAGTGTGTGTTCTCTACAGCCTGGAGAGGGGGAGTGAGTGGTTTCTGCCCCTGCCTTTGTTCCATGTGGTGTCTGACTCTCGAGGCTTGGGCTTGTGCTGTGGATTGATGGGTCCCTGGCAATTGTTCACAAATGAGTCTCTGCCCTTTAAGTGTTCTCTTAGTCCATGGGCTTGTTACTGTGCCAAACTGACATTACCTTACAAGAAATAGGATTAAAAGTTTGCTCTTTATTGGGTTTTCAAAGAATTTTTTTGTCAGATTAAAGGGAAACACTAAGTTGAAACAAGGAATGGTAAGATTTTAGCTTATTTTATGAGCTCTTATGGATAGTAACACTCCTGCCTCCATTAAAGGACACATTAACATGATGAAAAGTTTCAATCATTTTTAAATGGAAAGCCGTTTTTGCTTAAGTATTTTTTTTCTTCCGGCATGTATACAGCCACCTCACTTCCCATTGGACGACTTATAAAGAAATTAAATATACACTTATGCTATAAATTGAGGAACGCATTGCAGCTGGGGCAAATACTGCTGACTCAGCAGCCCTTCCCTTTGACAACTTTCGCTGGCAAAAATAAAAAAAAAGTTTAGATTTTCATACCTCAGATAGACTTCTCGAAATAGATTCTTTGAAACACTAATCCATTGCCAGAGGGAGCAAGGCTCCTCAGTCCTCCTCCCACAACCTCAGCGGGCCTGGAATGCAGGTCGGTAAGCAACATAACTGACAGAGCCAGGCTTAACTTAGTGTGAAGGCTAAGGGCATCGAGCCAACAAAACACTACGGGAAGGGTGCCCTGCGGAAACAGAACCACATGGGTAGGCTTTCGCACCAAAGATTTTTATGGAACAGGTCCAAAAACATCTTCTGTAAGAGGAAATGAAGGAGGAAATAACTAGTTATTCCAAAGGGGTGAGAGAGTGGGGGTGAAAGTTGACAGAAGCCCTGAAAGACAGGAAAAGGACCAAGCTGTGAAAGGAAGGAATGGCAGAGTGGGGAACCCAGAAGATGGAGTGAGAAGTGGAAATAAGCCCACAAAGATAAAGAGGAAGTGGGGATCATTTGGAAGGTAAACACACTGTAGTGGAAAGGGCAGCCTTGCCAAGAATAACAACATCAAGATAATTAAAGGAAAAAGCTAACATGGATGTGAGGAAAGAGAGAAAACGCTGAGCAGTGCTTAAGTACAAGAACGTTACAACTCAGCATTTCATCACTGACAACATAAACAGGAAAAGGAAGAACGAATTCTGAAGCCATGTGCGAGGCTGTCCCCTGGCGATACTGTGTTATCACTCAGGTCCTGTTGAGTCAGGCACAGGCAGATGACTGGGTGGGGTGAGAATTATAACCCTAGCTGTTTCTCCCTCTTGATTTCGTGTGTTCTCTATATTTGTCAGGAGGCCACAATACCAGAATGTTTTATTAGTCTCCTGAAATGTATTATTTTGTAGTGCTAATGTCTGTAATTTAGTGGGTTATAAAACCACATCATATATCCATTTTATATAGAAGACTTTCTTGGACTCTTTTCATGCTAATAATGGACTGTCTGAGAGGCAGTGTTAGATGATCTGGCTTCTACTGAGTACTGCACCGACCACACACATTGTCCACTCCTGTTCCGTGAGCAGTTAGCATCAAGTGCTTTGTGCTTTACCTTAGTTCTTCAGCATCCCACATCACTTTTCCCCAGAATAAAAGTGTCCAGAAGACAGAGATCTTCTGGGAGACAGGATTCATAAAGCCCACAGGCAAATCAAATTTCAGTTTTTTTTTTCTGAAGAAGCCTAAATAGGACCTCTAAATTGATAAGTAAAAGTGATATTAGGGTCTCCATCTATCCAAAATAACATTTGTACATACGTTTAAATAATTTTTCTATGTGGGGAAATTCATGAATATGTTTTTAAAATAATATTTATTTATAAATTTTTCTTGAAGAGTGTTTTGTCTGTACTTAGATTTATAATTCTAAGAGTATATTACTTCAAAAATGTGTATCAATACATTAAGTCCCGGGAACTGTGTGTGCCTAATCAAACAGTCTATTGTTTTAATTTTTTTCTCCTTGGTTAACTTTATAAGTATAATCTCATTTGGCTTTTCATATTATTATTAAATTATTTATTTCTTGGGCATAATATTGATTTTATAAGTTAATAAAATAATAGAAATTTACATATTTTCCAGTTGGTGACACATATATTAAGAGAGTCAAGAATAACAACATCAAGATAATTAAAGGAAAAAGCTAACATGGATGTGAGGAAAGAGAGAAAATGCTGAGCGGTGCTTAAGTACTTCATCCTGTCACCATTCTAAGAGCCCAAGGCTTCAGTGTTGTCATCTATATGAGCTTAAGATGTAAAGGAAGAATGGCGACCCTTGGATGGATGAACTTCTTTTAAACACAGTGGACACATTGGGCTTATAAGACAGAAGGGTTCATGGAGCCCGAGACACTGTGTGACAGAGGCATGAGCCAAAGAGAAAGGTGGCAAAAGACAGGCTACTGTCCAGTGAGGTTGTCAGATGTATCAAAGGAAATTAAGTAAATGAATAAATTAAATAAAAAATAGCAGGAGTAGTCTTGAAATTGAGAAACAGTAATTTAGTCCCACTAGAAGAAAGGATCATTGAAGAGAGACCAGCATCCAGTTCTAAGCAAACAGAAGAGGTGTCCAGAGAGCCTAGCCTGGTGCAACTTTTCAGTCAGTATAACAGAGTCCATTAAAGAATCTCAGTGGGATTGTTACTTGATTTGGGGTTGAGAATGTAATTCTTAACCAGTGGGGCAGTCTCTCTCTCTCCTCCTCCCTCTCTCTCTCTCTCTCTCTCTCTCTCTCTCTCTCTCTCTCTCTCTCTCTCCCTCTCTCTCCATCTCCTCTTTCTGTCTCTCTCTCACTCTTTCTTAGCATTTTAGATTTAGGTTTGTTTTTTTATTTAGTTTTAATGTTAATTCCATTCTGTGTTTCAGTAAGAATATTCTGAATTCTCTATCTGTGGCTCTAGTCAAATATCTGCTAGTCCAAATGAGCTTCATGTTACAAATACTGAACAAGTGAAGGGGAAGGGGCGGAGGAGGGAGGAGGGAGGAGGGAACAGGGAAGAGGGAGGAGGGAGGGGAAAGGGAGCTGAACATGCATGCAAGCTTCCATACCACCTAGCATGCTTTGCGGGGGGCGGGGGGAAGCAAGAATGAGCAGCCACAGAGTGTTGAACTGTCACTAGCAACAAGCTTCTCAGCAACACTTCAGCAGAGTTCCAAACACTTTTTACAGCATAACCATTGCAACAAACAGGATCTCAAGAGACTTTTAAAATCATCTTCAAAAGTATAACCTTGCCCTCAATTTTGCTTCATGGTACCATGACAGAGTAATATAAGATTCAAAACCCTGAGTAACTTCTACTGCTTCAGAATAGCCATTCTAACTGTATAGATGTTCACTGAGATGTATAATTTAGGACTTGGTGAGAATTTGAGTGGCTTCATGAAGTAGCTGTGTGATAGTATGTGTGGATTAATCAGAATGCAGTTATTTACTTACTCATTTTAAAGAAGCATTAGTAACGATCAAACACAAAACAAAACACAATGGAACTAGCTACTTCCACCTAGAAAGAACTTGAGTAAACAAATCTGCAAAACTGTTGCCATGCCTTTTAGGAGAGGGGAAATGGAAGCTGGTGCAAGGTCAAGCAGTAGATGCAGATGCTACATTAAAATTATGAACCTATGGAAAATTAAACTCTAAGCTGAACATTCTTAGGGCACACTTGCTTCTCTCTTTTAGAAAAGGATGCTTTAAGCTAATTCATTCATTAATGAGCTTCATCCTTAAATTTAATCAGATGCTGTGTTTTCTTGTACATAGTAGTCACTCAATATTTGCTGGATACATCAAATTAAAAATAAAACAGATTTGTGTATGTATATGTGTGTGTGTGTGCGAGACAGACAGAATTAAATTTTCATTTCTTATAAATATTAAATTATAGGGAAATAGACATATGCTTAAAATTCTCTGGAATGTTGAGTTGAGTTATATCAAATCCAAGTTATATCCTTCTTTCAAGTAAGTCCAGGGCAGAGAGAGAGATAGTTGTGCCTCTGGATTAAAAAACAGTGCAAAAAACCTGCTGTTTTCTTTTTTCTTTTTTTTTTTGGTTTTTCGAGACAGGGTTTCTCTGTAGCTTTGAAGCCTATCCTGGAACTAGCTCTTGTAGACCAGGCTGGTCTCGAACTCACAGAGATCCGCCTGCCTCTGCCTCCCGAGTGCTGGGATTAAAGGCGTGCGCCACCACCGCCCGGCTAAAACCTGCTGTTTTCTTACTGTGCAAGAGAAAGGTGACTTGCAAAGGCAGAGATGAGCAGACGGTTGGGCCCAGCCCATCTCTAAAGCATGGCAGCATCCTAGAAGTACACCTTTTCCCTCGGTTCCCTTACGATCACTTGACAAAAGTGAAATTGTTTCCTTTCTTCAGACAGACTTTCATTGGTGTCATGATCTTACTTCAGTAAGATATTATGAGAGAAAAAGTTTTCACCAAGGCATTTCTTCCCTTAGCTTCAGAGTGTGATTAATTGCCAGGATGCTTGAGAGGATGTCTGTGGGAATGGCAATTACCTCTGAACAGCATCTTAAACACATCCTTGTTTTATGGGTTGTATTTGGAATCCACTTCCTCATACTGTGGGCTCTGTTTGTATTGAAAATTACCTTTGGGGTTTCATACTTCACGAGCTTATCACAGTCTACTTCCCCTTCGATTAAGTGCAAAATTTGAGGTGATTGTTTTAACAACTTCTAAGTAAAAATTACCAACAAAATACATTTTTTTCGATCAGATATGACTTTTTTTTCTGGGTCTCATTTAGGGATTAGTAGATCACTAGCTATCTCACACACAAGGACACGGACGTGGAGGGGTAAGCCATTGGCACGTCCTCTTACTTAACAGGCCCCTTCCTGTGACCCAGAGGAAAAGAGGAGTGGCACCTTGAGCTTCCCCCCTCATCCCAAAGCAGGGCTGAATGACTTTTCTTCCAAGTTTCAAGAGTGAAGGGAAAAAAGGATTGGGTTAGTTTCCTGTTGCTGCTGTTAAGGCATAGTGACTGAAGATGACACAAATCTGTTCTTTTCGGTTATGGAGGTCAGATATCTAAAATCTGTTCATGTTCAGAAAGACTAGGCTCCCTTGGGACACTTCAGAAAATCCACTTCCTTGCCTTTCCTAGCTTCTAGAACTGCAAACGGTATGTTCCTGGGTTCATAGTCTTCCCTCCATCTCTTTGCTGACTAGCACCTCAGCATCTGCACTGTCTGCTGTGCTTCTCTCTGCTCCCCTCTGCTTTCCCAGGAGACTTTCTTTTCTTCTGTGAAACACCCATTGCCCTTTGCCTTCTCCTTGTGATTTCATTTTGGGTAAAACTAGACAACTCACTATAATCTCAGCCCAAGGTCTTTTTTTTTGCTTATAACATATGATAACTTCTCTCTTGCTGTAAAAGATTCCATAGATCAAGATGCAGATACCTGTGTACAACCTTTATCCACCCATCACAACATGTTCTGACCTTTTATTACATGGGTAGGGTATGACAATTTTTATCTACCTATTATGATGTCTTCTGGATAGGACAAGAAAAGGCTTCTCAGCATTTTTCACATTTTTGAAAACTTATGGTATGAAACCAATTTATTTTAATAGACAAAAATACAACTTCTGTGTCATATACAGTTTTATATTTTGTAATAACTTACAAAATAAATATATTTATAGTTGCAATTAATTACTATGAAAGCTAAACATAACTCTAAAATCTAGTGAGACATGAAAGCATATCCATTCTACAGGAGAAACTGAGATGCTGTGAGATTATATAACATGCATACGAAAAGGACCCGGTGAAAATTAGTTTTAAATTTAGTGTTTTACCTTTTATGCCAGAAAGAGGAAGGAAGGGTGAGATTCAATCTGGAGGTGATGATGAATTAATTCATGTGCCAATCATTTTATTAGGATCTCTTGATCCATTTAGCACATATTCATGAACACTTTTTGGGATGTGGACTTGTGCCAAATTCTGAGGATACCAAGTCAAAAACCTTTGTCTTGGAAGAGTTTCAATTCACTGGACCAGAATACACTGGGAGCTACTATGGCAAAATTAAGTTATAGACATAATATAGGTGGTCTCCTTTGACAGAGATGGGGATTGCGGTCTACCTCAGTTTGGAGGAGTTGAAGGACATTTTGAAAAGCAAAAGGCATTTAAGACAATGATTGATTACAGTCAGCTTTAAAGACACAGGGAAACTGAAGGCAGTGGAGAATGGGTAAACAGACTAGAAATCTGTTCTACTCAAGAATGCAGTAAAGCCTAAAGGAAGTGACAATTATGTTACCAAAGATGCAAACTGAATGAGGAATGAGATGTGAGAAGGAAAGAAATGGAGTAACAGCATGATGGGAAAGTTATGCCAAGTTTTCAGGATGAGTAAAAGGGAGCTGAGCTTTGTAGGGAAGTGGGGGTGTTAGAAGAAAGGAACTGATGAGACTAGTTCTGGAACAGTCAGAAGGGACTTAGGGTCTCGTGCTGTTCAACCTCCATCTTTATCCTTTACATGTAGGAGTTCCTTCTGTTTGTATGTTGCTTTCATTGGTTAATGAATAAAGAAACTGTCTTGGCCTAGTTTATAGGGCAGAACTTAGGTAGGCAGGGAAGATAGAACTGAATGTTGGGAAGAAGAGAGGTGGAGGAGGAGAGAGCCACCATGAAGCCAGAGTCAGACATGCTGAATCTTTCCCAGTAAGCCACAGCCACATGGCAATCTACAGATTAATAGCAATGGGTTAAATCAAGATATGAGAGTTAGCCAATAAGAGGCTAGAGATAATGGGCCAAGCAATGATTTAATTGATATAATTTCTGTGTGGTTATTTTGGGGCTAAGCTAGTCAAGTGGCCAGGAAGAACAAGCAGGCCCTCTCCCTGCAACATTCTTTGGCAGCTACTAGCCTTGTTTCAAATTCTTTTTTTCTGATAATGCTTGTCCATGACAAAAATCTAACCTAGGCTAAATTCTCAATTTCCCATATACTAAGTTGAAAGGCATCACCTGTGAAGTCTGGAGAGTCCAGTCACTTTCTCAGTGAGAACTCATGAGGTCAACACCATTTCTCTAAAGGCTTTCACACACATCTAAGGTGACTAGAAGGCAAGAGAAGACTTAACACACTCAAGACTCAGCCATCAAGTCAGTGTTCTCTAAATACTCAGCTACATTTGTGTAAAAGACTAAGCTAGCACTGCCGGTGGTAAGAGCTAAAAAGTAAGATAATCTATAGGCTTAATATCTTTCTTTTTGTGCAGTTCAGATGTAGCTACAAAATAAAAGCAAAACTTAGCAGTAATTAGAACTTCTCTCCCTAGAATGCAGTATGGCCAGTTGTAACTCAAGGGCATTGTCATCTATGTCTATAGTTCCAAAAGAACTGTTAAATGTGTTAGTTGGAGCATAGGTGAAGCCAGTGCCACAGAGAAGCCAAGTACCAAGATGGAGTGGCAGAGCCCAGGTCTGGTCTGCTATTTGCATGGCATTAGGAATTCAGAAATTCTCATTTGGTATTATCACTTCCTTAATGCATAGCTTTCCTTTGTGGTTCAAAAGGAGGGCTTCCTTTTATATCTACTTTCCATCAAGTGGCAATGGGGTGACATTCATTTCCCTTCATCTGAGAATGGCTTAGAAGCTGACTGTATCTTTTCAACTCACCCACTGTTACCCACAAGTATGATTAGTATGAATTCACTGAGAAGCTGCCATTTTCCTGGAAGAAGGCATGTTAGATAATGACTATTTTGTGCCATAGTCTTACCATATGCATTTTATTGAAATACCATTCAGTTCATGAAGGAGTTCTGTGCTTCTTTCTTTAGTTTTATTCTCAGAAAATAAAAGATAAGCTTGGCATCTCCTATAAACTGAACACTTTGACTCCTGTTCAGATATCTTTACATTTAGGAAATTCTATGACAGATGATATATTCCAATCTTACTGGTGAGATCAGCACATCAATGAGAACACAATGGAATGGTGTTGCTATTTTTAATTGATTCTTTCCTGTCCTCCAAAAGCATGTAGCCATTTTAAAGAAAATCTCAGTCTTGGAGCCTCAGTGGCTTCCAGTCACATCTTATGTGACACTTACATATACAAATTTTCTGGGTTGTTCTTGCTGTACAAATTTGTAGTAGCTAATAAAAATTGAAACCTGCCTGTTACCTCTGATTAAACACATCATTACTTTTTATTAGCATTAAATTTCTGAAGATTCTCTCCTCTTCTGTACTATCATGTATAGAAAAATTTTTGTTTGAGGTTCTCAGATGGTTGTGTATTGGAAAAGCTAAAGAAACACTGTGCAACCAGAGTGGCTGTCAACTCCTAAAGACCTAGATGCTCTGCTAGGCAGAGCTCTTCCAGTGGCATGAAGATTCATTTCTATGGAAACCAGATCAGGCCTACTCCTTTGAAGGTCCCAGACTCACGCCTGGCCCAGCAGAGATCTCTGGTTCCTGCCTACTCCCTTGTAGGTCCCAGATTCATGCCCAGACTGGCAGAGGTACTGGCTCAGACCCAGTTCCTCAGAGGTTCTGGACTCATGCCCAGACCCACAGGGGTCCTGGCTTAGGTCTACTCCCTTGAAGGTACCAGATTCACATCTGGACCTCAGGGGTCTCTGGCTCTAGATTACTACCTCAGCGGTTACTTCTCTGTACCTGTTCTGGTGGAGTTCGCTAATTCTGGACCAAGTTTCTGGTTCAATTCTGATCCTCCCATAAATATTTTCAGTAATGTATCAGGATACAAGATTAACTAAAAAAAAATTGGTAGCCCTCCTGTACACAGATGATAAAAAGGCTGGGAAAGAAATCAGAGAAACAACACCCTTCACAATTGCCACAAATAGCATAAAATATCTTGGAGTTATTCTAACCAAACAAGTGAAATACTTGTATGACAAGAACTTTAAATCTTTGAAGAAAGAAATTGAATAAGATGCCAGAAAGTGGAAAGATCTCCCAGGCTGAATTAACATTTTGAAAATGGAAATATTACCAAAAGCAATCTACAGATTCAATGCAACGCCCATCAAAATCTCAGACCTCAAAAGAACAATACTCAACTTCATGTGGAAAAGCAAAAACCCAGGATAGCCAAAACAATCCTGTATAATAAAAGAACTTCTGGATGCATCACACCCTGACTTCAAACTCTACTACAGAGCTACAGTCCTGAAAACAGCCTGGTATTGGCATAAGAACAGACAGGAGGACCAATGGAACCAAATAGAAGACCCAGATATCAATCCACACATCTTCAAATGCCTGATTTTTGACAAAGAAGCAAAAAATATCAAATGGAAAAAAGAAAGCATATTTAACAAATGGTGCTGGCATAACTGGATATCAGCATGTAGAAGAATAAAAATAGACCCAATCTATCACCATGCACAAAACTCAAGTCCAAATGGATCAAAGACCTCAACATAAAGCCAGCCATACTGAACTTTATAGAAGAGAAAGTGGGAAGTACACTTGAACACAGTGGCATAGGGAACCACTTCCTAAATATAACCCCAGCAGCACAGACACTGAGAGAAACAATTAATAAATGTGACCTCCTGAAACTGAAAAGCTTCTGTAAAGCAAAGGACACAGTCAACAAGACAAAATGACAGCCTAAAGAACGGAAAAAGATCTTCACTAACCCCATATCAGACAGAAGTCTGATCTCTAAAATATACAAAGAACTCAAGAAATTGGTCATCAAAAGAACACATAATCCAATAAAAAATGGAGTACAGACCTAATCAGAAAACTCTCAACAGAGGAACCTAAAATGGCTGAAGGACACTTAAGGAAATGTTCAACAATCTTAATCATCAGAGAAATGCAAATCAAAACAACTCTGAGATTCCATTTCATACCTGGAAGAATGGCCATGATCAAAAAAATTGATGAAAACTTATGATGCAGAGATTGTGGGGAAAAAGGAACACTTCTGCATTGCTGGTGGGAGTGCAAGCTGGTACAGCCCCTTTGGATGTCAGTGTGGTGATTTCTCAGAAAATTAGGAAACAACATTCCTCAAGACCCAGTAATACCACTTTTGGGTATATATCCAAAGGATTCTCAATCGTGCCACAAGGACGTATGCTCAACTATGTTCATATCTAGAACCTGAAAATAACCTAAATACCCCTCGACCTAAGAATGGATAAGGAAAATGTGGTACATTTACACAATGGAGTACCACACAGAAAAGAAAAAAAAACAAACCACAACATCTTGAATTTTGCAGGAAAATGGATGGAGCTTGAAGACATTATTTTGAGAGAGGTAACCCAGACACAGAAAGACAATTATCACATGTACTGACTCATAGATGGTTTTTAAACATAAAGCAAAGAAAACCAGCCTACAAACCACAATCCCAGAGAACAATGAGGACCCTAAGAGAGACTTACATAGATCTAATCTACATGGGAAGGAGAAAAAGACAAGATCTCCTGAGTAAATTGGGAGCATGGGAACCTTGTGGGAGGGTTGAAGAGGAATGGGGAGAGGCAGGGAGGAGAGCAGAGAAAAAAGTAGAGCTCAATAAAAATCAATATAAAAAAAGAATTTCCAAGACCAGGCAGCAATCCTTGTTCTTTATTTCTTTTCATTGTTTCTGATAACAGTTTCTAATTCTTCGCGAATAACAGGACTATTTAGAGCATTTACCTGGTCCTGGTTTAACTTTGGTATATGGTACTTATCTAAAAAAGTGTCCATTTCTTTTTACATTTTCCAATTTTGTGGCATATAGGCTTTTGTAGTAAGATCTAATGATTCTCTGAATTTCCTCTGTGTCTGTAGTTATGTCCCCTTTTTCATTTCTAATCTTATTAATTTGTGTGTTCTCTCTCTGCCGTTTGATTAGTTTGGCTAAGGGTTTGTCAATCTTGTTGATTTTCTCCAAGCTTTTTGTTTCATTGATTCTTTGGATTGTTTTCTGTGTTTCTATTTTGTTGATTTCTGCACTCAGTTTGATAATTTCCAGTCTTCTACTCCTCCTAGGTGAGTCTGCTTCTTTCTTTTCTAAAGCTTTCAGGTGTGCTATTAAGTCTGCAATGTGTACTTTCTCCATTTTTTTTTAAGTGGGCACTTAGTGCTATGAATTTTCCTCTCAGCACTGCTTTCATAGTGTCCCATAAGTTTGAGTATGTTGTGTCTTTATTTTCATTAAATTCAAGAAAGACTTTAATTTCTTTCTTTATTTCTTCCTTGACCCAGGTGTGGGTCAGTAGTTGACTGTTCAGTTTCCATGAGTTTGTAGGCTTTCTGGGGGTAGCATTGTTGTTGAATTCTAATTTTAATCCATGGTGATCCAATAGGATACAGGTGGTTACTAATATGTTTTTGTAACTGTGGAAGTTTGCTTTGTTACCGAGTATGTGGTCAATTTTGAAAAGGTTCTATGAGCTGCAGAGAAGAAGGTATCTTCTTTCCTATTTGGGTGGAATGTTCTATAGATGTCTGTTAAGTCCATTTGGTTCATTACCTCCATTAAGTCTCTTAATTCTCTGTTAGGTTTCTCTCTGATTGACCTGTCCATTGGTGAGAGAGTAGTGTTGAAGTCTCCCACTATCAGTGTGTTTGGTTTGATTCTGCCTTGAGTTCTAGTAATGTTTCTTTTACATAAGTGGGTGCTTTTATATTAGGGGCATAGATATTCAGGATTGAGACTTCATTCTGATGGATTTTTCCTGTAATGAGTATAAAGTGTCCCTTTCCATCTCTTCTGATTGATTTTAGTTTGAAGTCAACTTTGTTAGAAATTAGTATGGCCACACCCGCTTGTTTCTTAGGTCCATTTGCTTGATAAACCTTTTCCCAACCCTTTACTCTGAGTAGGTGTCTGTCTTTGTGGTTGAGGTGTGTTTCTTGTAAACAGCAGAATGTTGGATCCTGTTTTCGTATCCAATCTCTTAGCCTGTGCCTTTTTATAGGTGAATTGAGTCTGTTGATATTAAGTGATATTAATGACCAGTGGTTGTTAACTCCAGTTGTCATTTTTTATTTGGTAGTAGAGATTGTGTGTTTCCTTTCTTTGAGATGTGCTGGTGAAGGGTCTCTAATTGTCTGAGTTATTTTGGGCAATGCTGGACTCCTTTGTTTGTGAATTTCCTTCTATTACTTTCTGTAAGGCTGGATTTGTGGCTACGTATTGTTTAAATTTGTTTTTATCTTGGAATATTTTGTTTTCTCCATTTATAGTGAATGAAAGCTTGGCTGGGCATAGTAATCTGGGCTTGCATGCATTGTCTCTTAGTTTCTGCAAAACATCAATCCAGGACCTTCTGGCTTTCATGGTTTCCATAGAGAAGTCAGGTGTTAGTCTGATAGGTTTACCTTTATAAGTTACTTGAACTTTTTCCTTTGCAGCTCTTAATATTCTTTCTTTATTCTGTATGTTTTGTGTTTTGATTATAATATGGCGAGGGGATGATTTTTTTGATCCAATCTATTTGGTGTTCTGTAAGCTTCTTGGACCTTAATAGGAATATCTTTCTTTAGGTTTGGGAAATTTTCTTCTATAATTTTATTAAATATATTTTCTGGACCATTGAGCTGTAATTCTTATCCTTCTTCTACGCCTATTATTCTTAGATTTGGTCTTTTTATTGTGTCCCAGATTTCCTGAATGTTTTGTGATGAGAATTTGTTGGATTTGCTGTTTTCTTTGATCAGTGAGTTTATTTTCTCATGGTATCTTCAGAATCTGAGATTCTTTCTTCTATTTCTTGTGTTCTGTTGGTTATGCTTGTTTCTGTAGTCTCTGTTCGTTTACATAGATTTTCCATATCCAACTGGCCCTCGGGTTGTGTTTTCTTCCTTGCCTCCATTTCAGTTTTCAAGTCTTGCACTGTTTCCATTATCTGTTTGATTGTTTTTTCCGGTTTCCTAGGATATCGTTTACGGATTTACTCAATTCTTCAAACTTTTTGTTATTCTTCTCGTCCATTTCCTTAAGGGAGTTTTTCACCTCCTGTTTAAGGGACTCTATTACTTTCATAAAGTCAATTTTTTCTACTTCTTCTTGAGTAGTGTGTTTGAGTCCTCCTGTTATAAGTTCGCTGGGTTCTGGTGTTTTCATGTTGTTTTTCAAATTGTTGGAGGAATTCTTGCATTGGCGCCTGCCCATTTCTTCCTCTGAATAATCCCCTTTGGGTCTTCTTTTAGAAGTTCAATTCACCCCAATGAATTCAATTCACTCACCCCAATGAATGATGGATCTTCTGGTAGACTGTCAGGTCTCCTTGCAGGTCAAGCAGCTCACTGACAAAGGGCCTACCTTGCTGCAGGCAGACTAATGAAGGAGGGGACCTCCCACCGGCCTGGGTGCACTCAATTCCAGTTCCCTGGTGCCCAACCAGGCTGAGCTGTGGGATTTTGTGGCCCCAAAGACAGGAGGATGAGGCGGGGAGGGGGGGGGATTCTGGGTGCAAGCTGGGAAGGGACAGGAAGAGAGAGGCAGTATCCGGGGAGAATAATCCCTTCAGGAAGAGCAGGAAGAGCAGGAAGAGCAGGAAGTCTCTTTTCATTGTTTTAACTTTTAATTTTTTGCTTCCTCTGCGTTTTTTGTTTGTTTGTTTTTTTTCTGGAAGACCTTAAACTTTAGGTCCCTGAGCAATTGCAGCAGCTGTTCTAATGTTCCAGCACTGTTATAAGAGCATTGCCTCTCCTAGGCCTGGTACTAATCCCCCTGTAAGAACTGTAAATATTTCTATTTGGTGGGACAGGAAGTCCAAGAATATTGTCACAGATTAAACAACTGGTTAGTTATATAGAGCCAGGCTCAATATTGTCTTTATCTCCAATCTATAAATTAGAGATTTATAAAAGCTGACTATGGATACTTGATACTGCTTTAGGCTATATAGATACTAAGAGCAGAAGTGAGATTCAAGCCCATGTCACTAGACCCCCAGCTGTTCTTATTCACAGCATATTCATTGATACCCTCAGGAGAGCACCATGCTACCTAATAGGGCACAGCCTCCAATCCCTTACCTGTGGTTTTCCTAGAAGCCTTTCCTTCCTGAAGCTCAGGTAGGAAATGCTGATTGGATCTCAGCAGAGCAGAAAGCAGCTGCTGCACATATGTTGTAGCATAAGGAACTATGGAAGTGTTGTCTATATTTCATATCCTCGTTCAAATCTCCGCTGTCCCATTCACCTGTCACCATGAGGAGCATGACTTCCTTTTCAAGAAGATAATCTGATTGCTACTTTTGCATCAGAAAACTAAGAGGTTCATAGATCCTGCCTTGATGGGAGCATTTTTCAGCCTCGAAGCCTATAAAAATATTGTGGCATGAACAGTACAGCTGAAACAACAGAATGCTAGGAAAATGAGTCTACAAAAATGTTCTTGAAATATTAGTCATCAAGATGGTATAAAGCGCCCTTTCTCCACAGAGGAAGGTCCGTGCCTGAGCAGTAAGTACACTTTCATCTGCAGGACCAGGTGGAGAGTGCTGGTTTATGTGCCTCAAACTCTTAACTCCCTAAATCTGCTGGGAAGATTAAGGAGGAGGAAATACCTCCTATTTTTCTGTGCTCCCTGATATTCTCCCAGAGGTGACAGAAAACACAAGTCTACTCATACTATACAGATATTTTTCTACATATACTCAGAATTTGTACATAAATTTATTTCATATACATTTTAAGAAAATGTATATAGTATATTTTTGCTTATAATCTAGCAATATAAAAAACATTTGTGTTTGTGTGTGTGCATGTGCTTGTGGGAACATGTGTGAGAGTGAGAGATCCATGCATGGGCACATGTGGAGGTCAGAGGTCAACATAGGTGTTAATCCTCAGGTTCTCTCTGCCCTTTTTCCTGACAGAATTTCTTTCTGGCCTGGAATTTGCCAGCTATGTTATGCTAGCTGGCCAGTTCTCCCAGCACTAAGATTACAAGTGTTATATTTGCAAAGCCCTAGGGTTGGCTTCTTCTAGGGAAACAAGAGGGTTCTGGGCATTCTGCTTGTGGGGCAAACCCTTTCCTGACAGAGCTATCCTCCAATAACAAAAGTTTGTTTCAAAAACAAACTGGGAAAAAAAGTTTTTCAATTTTTCTTCTTCAGTAAAGTCATAAAAACTAAAACTGTAGATAAAAGGAGAAACAGAAATATTTAAAAATTAGTTAATGGCATCAATTTGGTGTCATGTAGAGAGGAGATTTGTAGGTACAGAATTCAGCTTTCATTTAAAATGATGATTGAAAGGATTTGGGAACAAAGAAAATCTCTTGAGAAGTTTGTAGAATTTAGCCCAAATTGCCCAATATCTTTATTATTAGGAAGGCTAACCATCCTTATCTGTTTAGGAGATAGTTTTACAATCATCCTCTGGTTTTGGTGAGAGATTTCGGTTTTTTAAGTATGTGTGCGACTAGAGGGACCCACTCACTCTGATTACCAGGGCAGGCAAAATAGAATGCTGGGAGGATTTAGGGGCCTTGTTCAGGCTTTCCCAGCAGTGACCAGCAGGCCCAGTCAGCCAATATCTACCGCATGGCTTCAGATTTTTAAAATAATCGATTTAGAAAGTTTGAGTGAGTTGGCAGCGTTGGGTTTTCTAGAGCATTTTAAACACTGATTGATATTCTGCTTTAATTAGCAGCTTCATTGATCCTGCACTGCTCTGTGTCTTTTGCTTTGGTGGGTACACACGTCATTTAAGGAAACAGTTCTTTCGCAGGTCACCCGCCACACAGCACTGGTTCCCGGATGCCGACTGGTTGGCCGTTTGTCAGGGTGCCAGCATTTGGTGACTGCTGGTTAATGGATTTTCATGTCTGTTTTATGAAGAGTTTCATTCAAATACTGTAAAATGTCTGACAGCTTGTAAGTGAGCACCACTCAGTGCATTATGTGAATCACAGAGCACCAAGCTGGAGCAAGGTGCCAGCAACCTGTCCAGGGTGGTTGCTGAAATTCCGGGAGGGCTGGGATGCCTTACTGAACAAGAAGCTGTCCTGCGTTACCAAAGGCAGGGTATTATTATTATTATATGAGGTGGGTATTATTGTAGTTCTTGGCTAAAGCCTGCTGAAATGGCAGTGTGCCATATGTTCCCATAGGGATCCCAGAAACACCGAAGCCCAAATCATACCCACCCCCTTATTCTCCAGCCTGTTGATCTTTGTTTATCGGCTAAAACCCCATTCTTTTCCTCTGGTACTTATGTGCCTAAACCTAGTCGAATAAGAGGCTCGGGAGGCGGCTGTGGTGCATGCTTGCTCTGCTTCTAAGCTGGTCAAGAGATGGCCAGCTGCCTCCTGGGAACCTTGGGGAAGAGGAGAGTGAGTCCCAAAGTTGGCAGATTGGTTCCATCAAGCAGTAACAAACCAAAGCACAGGGAACCCCATATTTTCTTCCTGCTGTAATGATGGAGCAGAGGGCCATAGAGCAGCATGGCACGCAGGAGATACCTCATGGAGTGTGACAAATGAAAAATTTTAAAACGACATTTACTTTTACAAGTCAGACATTTAAGTGGGTCCTTTTAATGGAGGATTTTCAATTTTTATGTCACCTAAGAGACTTCTGCATTTCTTACAATTCTTTTGCACATTAAAGATGAATTATAGTCTCATCCATTTTCAAAAAGAATTTTGGAAGAATTTTTAAGGCAGACAAAGGCCACGTGTGCCCTGACATACTCCAGTAATTTGAATGTTTCTCTCCTTGACTGACAGACTGGTACTGATGACAGAGGAAAAGAAATAATGAGCCTAAATCTTAGCAGGAATCTGGTGTTTGGGGCCACTCAGAACTAACTTTACTCTTTTCCACACTGCTTAATGTGTTTCTCAATATTTGTTTGGGAAAAATCATGTGGTCAGAAATAAGGAAACCGTGGCAAGCCAACTTCCCAGCCAGAGTGATAAACAGGATGGTGTCTCCAAGCAGCGCATCTGTGCTGTTTTGCACCCGGCATGAGATGGACTTTACCTGCCTCCACTTGCTGAAGTCTCTCAGCAGTTCTGGGACTGCTTTGTCATCTTCACTTCTCGCATATTAGGGTCCCTGAAGCATTAAAGAAGTTACCCAAGGTATAGCGCTATGAAATCAGGCCTGGCGGTTGGGAGCACTGCCTGGGGATCTCTACCTGCTTCACTGCTCTGGGGCTGGCTTTTGGCCTTCTTTTTTGGTTTCTGTTAAATGGGCCATGACTCACCTCAGCAGATTCTTTAAAGTATGCTAACTAGTCTTTGGAGGACAGAATCCATGCTTCATTTTATATCCAGTAGGTACTAATTTCATATTTGCTGGATGAATGAACTGAATTTAATGGTTAGGCTTCCGATTTTGCAAGTCAGGGAAGAATTTGTGAGCACCCATATTTCCTGCAATGCAGCCATAACGGGGGCCAAATTGTTCTTCTTTTCCTAGTAGAGGACATCAGATCCCAGAATTTGGTCCCTGTGTAGCTGGTTCGTGACACTGGACAGTAAAGAGAAAAAGGCCTTTGTCCAGATCCATCTAGATTGGGATGTGTTCCTGTGATGAGCATCACCTGCAACTCTTCAGACAGTTCTAAGATTTGCCCTGTCGCCAACACTGTGCGACATCTTGTTTGTTCGCCAACTCTTTGGAAGCACGAGGAAAATGGAAACCATGACTGCTATAGACAGACACTGTCTTTCCTTAGAGAGGAAAACTTTCATATGTAAGAGGAACATTGTAAATCATGTGATATTTATGAGTGGGGAAGTGAATTTGTAGAATTTGAGTTAGAGTTCACTTTCCATGTATTTCCCAATACACTTCAGATATGTCGTAAAACAGTGTGACCATAGACTGCCTATATCTATGTCTGTATCTCTATCTATATTTACATGTATTAAGGCAGTGTCTTACTATGTAGCCCTGATGTAGCCCTGACTGGCCTGGAGCTGGGTATGTAGACCATGTTGGCTTCAAATTCACAGTGTTTCATCTGCCTTTGTCTCTTCAGTGATGGGGCTAGTGGTGTGCACCACCACATGCTGCTGATCAAATGTATTTAAAGAAGTAAAAAAGCAAATATGATGTAACTTACACCATTTTTCTAGAATACACACAGAACTTGGGTTCTCTTATCCACAGTTTTCCCAGAACTGAGGATGTTATCAGGCATCGTTCAGCTTGCGGAGTGAGGGTGACTGAGAGAACAACAGCTACAGAGAAAATCCAGAGAATTATCAGTAAGAAATCTGTAAAGACTTCCTTTGGGCCCTGTATGACTTTAGTACATGACTCAATTTTCTTTTCTATTTCTCCAATTCTGTCCTAAATATTCAAATCCGCTGCATGGCATAAATCCAGGGTGTGGTCATTATATATGGCTTGCCTTTCCATAGTAGCGTAATCTCCTTTTCCAACAATTTGATCTCGGGAGATTTCCCTACCTCTAGCTTTGTTCCATTGTTCAATAATCTTAGCCTCTTCTTTGAACCAGGTTCTCCATCATAATTGTAGACCAGGCTCTAAAACACCTTTAACGAATTCTATTCAGTCTTTAGGGATAATTTTATTCTAAACTAACCACAAGTTTAATATTTGCTTCATAAAAGGTGAATGCATGCCATATGAGACTATTGCTTTCTTGAATCTCCTTAAATCTAACATTGGCACAGGGGTTCAAATGACAGGCTGTAACAGAGCCTCTGTCATTTGGCAATTGCTGTAAGGTTACTGGATATGTCAAGGTTGGTTGTTTGAAAACCGTAGTCTCTTCCTCTCTCTTCTTATAATGCAATGCTGAAATTGTTTCTCCATTAAATTCTTCTGTCTGAATTTGAATCTCTCTGTGATCTGTTTTATTAGGTTTTTCTAAGGCCTGTATCTTAGCACTCAGATTAAACAACTTTTTTAGTGACAAGACAAAAATGATAAAACTGCCAATGTTTACAATTGATATTGCATAAGTCCCATCTAAATTAGATATCCTCTCATTTCATTCCGTTTTAAAACTATATAGCATACAGAGACCCAAATACCTTCATTGTAATGCTTTTTTTCCCATTTTTTAATGTGGAGAAAAATCTCTCTCTTTTAACTAATTCCTCCCTTTAAGCATTCCCAATTGTCTTACCAAGCCTACTGACAATGTTGATGAAACTACATAGAACAGTAAAAGCCTGACTGGATTTCAAGGTAGCTACCTAGCTTGGCAGCAGCCCAAGAAGGAGGCTCAGGGAGTGCATGCAACCCATGGTGGAGAGAATGGAATATAACAAAGGTTTATTTATTTGGGGATAAACTCACAGTAAAGATAGTGATCCACTATCCTCTGTGTGTGCTAGGAACTGGAACGGAATCCAGCAGCCAAGAGAGCCATGCACACTTTTCCCATGAGACCATACCCAAAGTGGGCCAGGAAGGCAGGGCCAGTCAGTCTAGGGTAGGTGAGTCCTGTGGTGTTTGGAGTCCAGGTGCTTCTGGAGTATGGGTGGCATCTGGGAAACTGCTTCAGAGAGGTTACCACAGGAATATCCCAAACTTGCTCAGAGGCTAGGCTTGTGGAAAAAAGAAAAGAAAGCCTAGCCGGGTGGAGTTCCAGGCCCATGTACAGCTTCTGCGCTAAAGCTAAAAGCCACAGGCAAATGGGTTTTTTTATGAATTCATACCCCAAACATGGGCACCAATTGTAGCACAGATAATAAAAACCCAGAGTCAGATACTGGGGTTCAACCTGAATATCAGAAAAGCAAAGCATCCAAGTCACTAGAGAGTTCTTACCACTACCTCAGGCTGAGAGAAAATGAATTCCTGTCTCATCCTGCCTAATATTCCTCTCTAGTGCTGGGATTAAGGCCTGCACCACCATGGCCAGGCCTCTATGGCTGACTAGTGTGGCTGCTGGGATTAAAGGTGTGTGCCAGCACTGCCTGGCCTGTATGGTGGACGAGTGTGGCTGTTTTGCATTCTGATCTTCAGGAAAGCTGTATTTATTAAAATACAAATGAAATATCACTATATACATACATGCATATGCATAACACAGATGCACTTGTCTTCAGGTGGACACAGCAAATTACCTCTAGAGAAGGGGAGTCTAACATGGAGGAAGAGCATGTCTCTCCTCTTGGATCAGTCTTGACAACATAACATCTGGCAATGAGTGACAACTCACACAAGTCAAAGCAGACACATAGGTGATGTCAGTTGCTCTTGAAAACGTTTTACACAGTCCAAGAGCTCTGAGTTATAGGCATGTTGTATAACCCAATAACTGCAGGTTTATTTGAACTTGAGTGTTCTGCGGAGTAAATACTTAAATTTGGAGTTGGAGCCAAAGAAGCTAACTTTCCCTGATAGCAATTATGTTTTTGTTCTTCCTCCCCATTGAGAATGAGATTACCTGGGAAACAAGAAAGGAGTTATAGTCCCAAATGATTATGGATTTGAGACCACAAACAACAACCTGTTTTATTCGTGTATCATTTCTCCCATTTCATTTCTCATGGGGAAAACACATCTGTAACTTAGCTTCTGTCTGTCCCCATCCTTTCCTGAGCTATGGTTATATCACCATTGCTCAGGTGTCCTAACTCTCAAGAGATATAAAAATAATTCACAATCACTTAATTATTAATTACTTGTAATTGAAACTGAAGACAATAAAACATAAAGGAAAAGGAGGGAGATAAACGAGACAGGAGAGAGAGAGCAAATTCTGAGAAATGCTCTGGAGTTAACCCTTTAGTAAAACAACTTCTTCGACCTCCCTCCCTGGCTGCCTTTCTGCACACAACTCCCGGGTTGCACTCCTGCTGGAAGGAGGGCAGATGTACAGGTCAACCTTGGTCATGGGAGTGGTTTGTTTCCTGGTCTAGCTAGAGGCCCAATTCGAACATCAGGTAAAAGGTCAAGTAAGGTCAATACAAACCAGACTAGGGAAGCAGCAGCTGCTCCATTGCCTCCAGTGCTTTTCAATTTGGAAGAGTCAAGAAAAGCAGCTTCTCTCTGAATCATTGCTTTTCCCAGGCTTATGAACCCCACAATCTCGTACTTTCCATTGCTTTCCAAACACGGCTTTGTTTTAGGCTTCCCTGAACACAGATTGCAGTGATGTGGGCAAACAATTTTGACAAGATATGCAGCTTTGAGAAAAAGCACTTTAGGCTTACAAGGACAAGCACTATTGTTGGGCTCCGTAAAGGTGGAGGCAGAAGCTGCGATTCTCAGCCCTTGCCAGGGAAACCCAGCTTCAAGCACCCCTAGCGGGACAGGATCTCGATCCTTGTGCTATGTGAGCACACATCCTTGTTCTCTTTGGGTCTTATCTTCAGATTTCTAACAATAGTTGGTCATTTTAAGTCTGAAATCTGGTATGAAGAAAAAAAGATCACATATAAAATGTTTTGTTCATGTCACTTCCCCTGTATATGTGTGTGGTCAGTGTGTGTGTGTTTATGCATGTTTGTATGTATGTGGATGAGCATATATGTGCAGGTATACATGCATGTATTTGTGTGCAAGTGAGGCCCAGAAGTTGTTCTCTTCCTTATTTTTTGAGGCAAGTTCTCTCAATTAAACACCGAATCTAATACTGCCACTCTCACTGCTCAGCTTGCTTCAAGATTTCCCGATTGTAGCTCTTTTTCTGATACTGAAGTTATGGGGCAAGTTGCCATGCTCACTTGGCATTTACATCTGGGGATTAGAATTCTGGCCCTCCTGTTTTCTTTACAAGCACTTGAACCTCTGATTTTTACTCATAACTTTTATATTTGAGCTTCAAAATCATAGTTTCAAAACTATGTGCAGGGTGCTGCAGAGAAGTAAAGAAGCAGTTGAAGATCTTTACTCTGTCTTTGAAGAAATACAAACTAAACTGTAAATGAAAGCTTGCAAGAGTTCCTTCAAATACTCAAAGAACTGCAGAGAGAGGTCAGACTAATACTTCAGGCTGGCTTGAGCATATGTATTTTTTTATTTTTTAATAAGGCTTTTGGCCATCTGTTACTTTTCTTTGGTTGCCTTTGACAAATCTTATTTCCTTTTGGTTTGTAAGGATACAGTGTGATCATTACCTGTGTTCTCCGAGCTTTTTGCCTTCAGAGAGCAAAGCTTGCAGGCTAGCTGGGCCGTGGTAAGGAAAGAAATGAAATGAATTTGACATAACACAAAAGTCAGAACTTGAATTTAGGGCTTTAAAAATAAGAAATGACATACGGTTCTGTTGTCTGATTCTATAATTAATGCCATACAAATATACACAGCAATTTACTGAGTACTGAGGACATAAAACACATAAAAGGATAAATTTCAGGACTGTCTTTTGGCCTTGAAGGAAAAAGGACGAATGAGAAAATATTTATCTGGGGGCAGGAAGAACTCAGGAGAGAAGTACCTTCAACTCTGAGAGTTCATCAGTTGTGAACAACAAACTGGACCACCAAGACTCTAGACAGAACATGTGCTTGGCATCAGACATACCTGCATTTAATCCTGTAATGTTTGTGTTAGTTTTAACAAGTGAATTATCTGCTTTCAATTCTGGTGGCAAAACAACCCTAAAGGCTTGTAAAAAATAAGTCTCATTTGCTTAATTTTTGTGTCTATAACTATGCTAGGAGTAAAATGCAAGCTCTTAAAGTGTTTCTTATAGCAACATCTCCATTAACAGCAATAATGCATTTGCATCCATTCTTAACCAAATAAACTGACCTGGGAGGGCTTCATGGGCTCCTTTTATGCCTCTGTGTGAAGTTGCCCAGGGTTCAAGCAACTTGGGCTTTGGATCTAGATTGATGCAAATGCACCGTCGTGCTGGATAGCTTTTTAAGCTGATAAACTAGTCTACCATTTTTAGCTCTTATTACATCTGTAAAATGACAAGATGATAGACTACATTTCAAGACTATGTTTTGGCATTTCAAGAAAGAAAACACTAACTTGTTCCGAATTGATTTCTTTCTGAGCAAGGATATGGCTCTAGTCATTACTTCTCTCTCAATATTTTGGCCTTCAGAACAGTATCGTGACATGTTAATTAATGGTGACCACATTGACTTGCAAGTTAGTATTGATGCCTCATGAGAGGATTCTACTTAGTGAGTATTAATAGTATTCATGTTTTGTCCTGGAGAGCCTATCCTTCTACTTAGGAATCTCTGACGACGTAGGAAATAGCTATCTTACAAAGCTGCAAATTTCATTTTAGGATGACTTTGCTGTAGGTTTTTTCCTGATTGTCTCATCGATTGAATTGGGAAGTGAGAATGAGGAGAAGGAGAAGTCAGGCCAGGCAAGACCCAAAGTAGGTAGAAGTATGTCAGCTCATGAACTGGGCTATAATGGAGGATGATTGGCACCTGAATGGCTGCTATAGACTGTGCAGTTGTTCCTGCCCCCATCACTCCAGTGTTGGAAAAGCTGGCAATGAGATTTCACTGGATGCTGAAACTTGAGTTGGGTAGGGCAGCCTGTGTGTGGTTTCATTTAATTCTATTTAGTGTAGTTCAGTACTAAAAGAGCACTGAGCTTATCTGTCTTGACATCATTCTTATTGATGTTCTTTACCCTATTTTACTCTTTTGTCTTTTGTTCATGTTTCTTCCAATTCTGAAGGCTGCATTTGTTTGATGCTTTGTGGTTCAGTTCAGACATTCCTACATCCACTCCCATCCTGCTACCTTCACAGTGTCAGGGGGATGCATGTATAGCTCAGTGCTGAGGCAGAGCTGGGGTTTTATTTCAAGTACAGGAAAAAATTCTGTGTTTGTAGTATCCATCGGGGCTTTAAACCTGTTAAGTTCCATTTCTGCCCCTTTCCAGAAGCTACTAAAGCATCATGAATGAGGCTCAATGGAGCAAGTGTCTGTACTGTCCCAAGTTTACAGGTCCTAGAGCATAAACTGACCCCAGAGTTTATAAATGTATGACTGTATAATAGTTGTAGAATTAAGACCAGTGTCTTAATCTCTGTGTTATTGTTATTAAAAATGACTAAGACTGGTAATTTATAGAAAATAAAAGTTATGTGCTTCGGAGATGGGTCAGCTGGATCTTAGTTTAGATGCCCAGCATCCAAATAAAAAAATTGGTATGCTATTACATGCCTGTAGTCCAGGTGCTGGGGATGCAGAGACTTCCAGATGATAGAAGATGGCTCTAGAAGGTATCTACAACTTGCCAGCTAGCCTGGATTGGTGAGCAGCAGGCTCAGTGGCAGACCCTGTCTTAGAAAATTCAGTGGACAGTGATTAAGGAGGATGCTTAGTTTCTATACACATTCGCACATACATATGATACATGTGTGCATTTGTGTGCGTGCAGGGGTTGGATAGACGGAGAAGCTTATTTGATGTTGAGAAGTTCAGGAGTGCTAGCCAGACACGTGCAGCCTCTGGTGAGGACCGCATTGCTGCATCATACATAGCAGGAAACATTTTGTGGTAAAGACAAAGCAGGTGTACCAAGTCAAGTTTTCTTAATTTTCATATAAAGCCAGCCATGCTACCATGGAGACCTCATTCTCATGACCTCCTCTAATCCCAATCACCTACCCAAGATCCTATGTCCAAATACTTATGATTTCCCATCAGGAATATTTGAGGGTTACCTTCAAACCATAGTGGCCTATGAGGTTAAATGAGTTACCTGAATCACTTCCTACTTATGCCAGGCAGTGTTGGTTGTATAGTAGTGAGCACAGATGCCCTTTTTGTTCTGCTAGGCCTCTTTCCCTTCATAGTCTGCTGTAGTAGTACTTCCCTGATAGGACTGCCAGCTGGCAAGCAATGACATAGAGATTTATTATTAATTGTGAAAGTTTGGTCTTTAGCTTAGGTTTGCCCACAACTGTCTCTTACAACTCAAATTAATCTGCTTCTATTAATCTGTGTTCTGCAATGTGACTTGGCTACCTCTGGTCTGTACCATATGTCTGACTTCTTCAGATTCTCGCTGGAGACTCCATCTTTCTTCTTCCCACAGTTCTCTATCTGTCTGGAAGTCCTGCTTATACCTAAAGCCTAGCTATTGCCATTCAGCGTTTTATACACCAATCAAAGGAGTACATTTTAACACAGTGTACAAATATCCTCAGCAGTGTTCATTCTGACTGGAAAGGTTCAGTGAAACGACCATTTCTTCTCAAGTTCTTCAGACCTCTACCGAGAGTACCATTGTCACCAAGGACCTCTACGTTTTTGCTTTCCTTTGACTGCATTATTAGACGCTTTGCCGGGGTCCATAGCCCCAGTGGCTTCTTCTGTGCTGCAAAAGGGCATCTTTCTTCTTTCAAAGGCTGTGAGTGACTGTGCACAACACCAGTTTTGCAGGCGCTCATTCCCTTCTTTTCTTTTTCTTACCTGCAAATGAAGTTTCCTTTTCTTCTTTCATCTTTCATCTACTTTGCAATGGATATGCTTCTCATCTCCAGTGATTACATTGTCTCTGACAAGCTCATAGTAAAGAGGCATCTTTTAAGATATATCATTTTTCTTATGGTCACTTATTTATGAGTCTGGAACTTTCAGTAACTGTTACATCCATGGGGTTGTTGCATGGCAAAGGTGTTGCAGAAGTAACTAGAGTGTCCCTACTCAGGGCACACAGCTTAGTTCTGATTGCAATGCTTGCTTGGTGTCAGAGTTAGCTGGCCTGTACTTTCAAGGAAGGAGGAGAACTGGTATTACTGTAACTGGACCTCAGGGACATGACACCATGTATGGTCTGGATGTTAGTGTTGTCCGTGCCCAAACCCCAAAAGTCTACATATTGAAAAATTGAAGCCTAATTTTCAAGATGACAGTGACTGCAGGTAGAACTCTCGGTAGGTGATTAGGTTATGAGGGCTGCTAATGCTTGATTTTGAACTTTCCAGTCTTAATAACTATGAGAATTTTTTTTGGTAGATATAGTGGTGCATACCTTAATTCCAGCTCCGAAGAGGTAAAGGCAGGCAGATCTCTGTGAATTCAAACCAGACAGGGAAACATTGTGAAATCTTGTCCCATTTTTTCAACCATTTTTTGATAAATTGTCCACTTTAAAGCATTTTATTATAATAGATCAAATAGATGAAGTTGTCTAGTGGCCAAAGAAGATGAAGCTTATTGTTGATAACATGCTAATCTTGATAGGGAGATCATTATATTTTATCCAGGTTGGCTCAGAGTAATCACATACTTTCTTAAAAGTAGAATAGGGGATTAGAGAAAAGAACAGAGATATAGATCACGTGAGAGAAACTTAACCCAATAGCAACTGGCTTTGAAGATTGACAATGAAAGATATTGTGGGACCCTCACCCCTTATTCTCAAAGGGGCGAGCAAAAAATTCCTAGCAAAATGTTTTAAAATTAGAAATCCCAGGCTAGCTTCATGCTCCCAGGAAGGAGACAGTGGCCCCTCCTGACTCAGAAGATTACAAAGCATAGAGTCAGGATGACACCATCTGGTGATAAGGATAGCCTGACTCAGGAACGGCGCGGCCTTGATCGCTAACAAAGAAGGATGGAGAGAGCAAAAGACCTTGCACCCGTGCCAGAACCCCTCCACCCCCCCACCAGGCCCAGAAGGGCTGTTTGTGATTCTTGCCTTTAAAATAAGCTAACCCCACAAAGGAACTCTTAACTCCTTTCTCTACCTCGCTGCAACGGGGTTTTGGAGACAGGGGTTCCAAACATGTTTGTATTATGCTAATTAAACCTTGCTTATTACAGTCTGGGCCTCTCTGGTGGTCTTTCTCTGGGGATCGTAATCTGGGCACAACAATATGAACCAAGAAAAAAGGTGGTTTTTAGGGCCTCAAAAGCCAAGGAAACAGATTCTCTGTACAGCCCAGAAACAGCACACCCTTATTAGCACAGTAACTAAAATAGTGTGTGTGTGTGTGTGAGAGAGAGAGAGAGAGAGAGAGAGAGAGAGAGAGAGAGAGAGAGAGAGAGAGAGAGAGAGAGAGAGAGAGAGAGAGAGGTTTGCCAGATGTGTGCAGGTGTTTTTTTGGATGCCAGGAGAGGGCTTTAAGGCATCCAGCATGAGAACATGAGGACAGTGAATCAAAGTTAGATCCTCTAGGGAACAAAAAGTGCTCTTAGCTCCTAAGCCATCTTTCTATCCACCCCTCCCCCACACATTAATTTAGGCTGAGATGACCTTATTTTACATTTCTGACTGTAAGGTAACAAATGTGTGCTGTTTTAAGTCATAGTTTGTGACAATTGGTTCCAGCAGCAACAGAAAACACTGTCCTAGTCGATAGCAGAGGTGAATGATAGCTCCCAAAAGTAAGTTCTGAATAGAAGTCCAAACAAAAGTAGCTAGTTCATACCAGTCAGAAGCCAGAAATAAAGGCCTCACAGTTTTGATCCAACTGTTATACATAATCATAACTTAGTCTTCTTTCCTGACTCTCACTTTTTCTTCTTTATGCTCTCTGAAAGTGTGTGGCAGGCTTTCATCAAACGGTGTGACTTTTATATTTACTTATTTATAAAAGCATTTTTGGGGCAAGAATCACTGAATATTATGGAAAACAAACCCCAGCATAGTTAAGAATTATTATAGCAAATGTAAGATGTCAATAAAATTAGAATCAGTCAACTAATATAAGAGCATGAAAAATAATTTTTTTAAATATGGTAGCTTAACCTTGAAACTTGACCATTTAAATGTGTTCAAGTAATTTAAAATTATACATGGAGGAAATAAAGAAATAAATCATTTATCCACTAAAAGCATCATACATGGGAAAGTACGTGAAATTTCAACTGGACTTGGTGGTCTCCTGTTAGTTCTGTCCCACCGACTCAATGGGTGAATACATCCCTCACGGTTCTGACTTTCTTTCTCATGATCTCCCTCCTTTTGCTCCTCATCAGGACCTTGGGAGCTCAGTCTGGTGCTCCAATGTGGGGCTCTGTCATTTTCTCCATCCAATGCCAGGTGAAGGTTCTATGGTGATATGCAAGATATTCATGAGTATGGCAATAGGATCTGGACATTTCTGGCTCCCTCTCCTCAGCTGCCCAAGGAACTAGCTGGGGGCATCTTCCTGGACACCTGGGAACCCCTCTAGAGTCAAGTCTCTGCCAACCCAAGAATGTCTCCCTTAATTAAGATATATAATTCCTTGTTCCCATATCCACCCTTCCTATATCCCAACCATCCTATTCCCCCAAGCTCTTCCCATCCTCCATTTCACATTTTTCTCTCCCCATCCACCCATTCTCCATCCCACCCACCCCCAAGTTCCGATATTTTTGTCCGGCAATCTTGTCTACTTCCAATATCCAGGAGGATCACTATATGTTTTTCTTTGGATTCACCTTCTTATTTAGATTCTCTAGGATCACGAATTATAGGTTCGATGTCCTTTATTTATGGCTAGAAACCAATTATGAGTGAGTACATCCCATGTTCATCTTTTTGGGCCTGGGTTACCTCACTCAGGATGGTGTTTTCTATTTCCATCCATTTGCATGCAAAATTCAAGATGTCATTGTTTTTTACCGCCGAGTAGTACTCTAATATGTATATATTCCACACTTTCTTCATCCATTCTTCCACTGAAGGGCATCTAGGTTGTTTCCAGGTTCTGGCTATTACAAATAATGCTGCTATAAACATAGTTGAACAAATGCTTTTGTAATATGATTGGGCATCTCTTGGGTAAATTCCCAAGAGTGGGATTGCTGGGTCCTGGGGTAGGTGGATCCCATATTTCCTGAGAAACCGCCACACTGCTTTCCAAAGTGGTTGCACAAGTTTGCATTCCCACCAGCAATGGATGAGTGTACCCCTTACTCCACATCCTCTTCAGCAAAGGCTATCATTGGTGTTTTTGATTTTAGCCAATCTGACAGGAGTAAGATGGTATCTCAACGTTGTTTTGATTTGCATTTCCCTGATTGCTGAGGAGGTTGAGGATGCCTTTAAGTGTCTTTTGGCCATTCGAAGTTCTTCTGTTGAGAATTCTCTGTTCAGTTCAGTGCCCCATTTTTTAACTGGGTTAATTGGCATTTTAAAGTCTAGTCTCTTGAGTTCCTTATATATTTTGGAGATCAGACCTTTGTCTGTTGCGGGGTTGGTGAAGATCTTTTCCCAGTCAGTAGGCTGCCTTTGTGTCTTAGTGACAGTTTCCTTTGCTTTACAGAAGCTGCTCAGCTTCAGGAGGTCCCATTTATTCAATGTTGCCCTTAATGTCTGTGCTGCTGGGGCTATACGTAGGAAGTGGTCTCCTGTGCCCAAATGTTGTAGAGTACTTCCCACTTTCTCCTCTAACAGGTTCAGTGTGTTCAGATTGATATTGAGGTCTTTATTCTATTTGGACTTGAGTTTTGTGCATGGTGATAGATATGGATCTACATTCATTCTTCTACAGGTTGACATCCAGTTATGCCAGCACCATTTGTTGAAGATGCTTTCTTTTCTCCATTGTGTACTTTTAGCTCCTTTATCGAAAATCAGGTGTTCATAGGTTTGTGGGTTAAGATCCGGGTCTTCTATTCGATTCCATTGGTCGACTTCTCTCTTTTTATGCCAGTACCAAGCTGTTTTCAATACTGTAGCTCTGTAATAGAGTTTGAAGTCAGGGATGGTAATGCCTCCAGAAGTTCCATTATTGTATAAGATTGTTTTGGCTATCCTGGGTTTCTTGTTTTTCCATATAAAGTTGATTATTGTCCTCTCAAGATCTGTGAAGAATTTTTATGGGATATTTAAGGGGATTGCATTAAATGTATAGATTGCCTTTGGTAGAATTGCCATTTTTACTATGTTGATCCTCCCAATCCAAGAGCAAGGGAGATCCTTCCATTTTCTGGTATCTTCTTCAATTTCTTTCTTCAAAGACTTAAAGTTCTTGTCAAATAGATCTTTCACTTCCTTGGTTAGAGTTACTCCAAGATATTTTATCCTATTTGTGGCTATCTTGAAAGGTGACGCTTCTCTGATTTCTTTCTATGCTTCCTTATCCTTTGTATATAGGAGGGCAACTGATTTTTTGGAGTTGATCTTGTATCCCGCCATGATACTAGAGGAGTTTATCAGCTGTAGGAGTTCTTTGGTGGAGTTTTTGGGGTCGCTTATGTACACTATCATATCATCTGCAAATAATGAAAGTTTAACTTCTTCCTTTCCAATTCGATTCCCCTTGATCCCCTTGTGTTGTCTTATTGCTATTGCTAGAACTTCAAGCACTATATTGAAGAGATAAGGAGAGAGTGGACAGCCTTGTTGTGTTCCTGAATTTAGTGGGATGGCCTTGAGTTTCTCTCCATTTAATTTGATGTTAGCTGTCAGCTTGCTGTAAATAGCGTTTATTATATGTAGGAATGACCCTTGTATCCCTAATCTTTTCAAGACCTTTATCATAAAGGGGTGCTGAATTTTGTCAAATGCTTTTTCAGCATCTAATGAGATGATCATATGGTTTTTATCCTTCAGTTTATTTATATGATGCATTACATTGATAGATTTTCGTATGTTGAGCCAGCCCTGCATCTCTGGGATGAAGCCTACTTGATCATAGTGGTTAATTTTTCTAATGTGTTCTTGGATTCTGTTTGCCAGTATTTTATTGAGAATTTTTGCATCGCTGTTCATGAGTGAGACTGACCTGTAATTCTGTTTCTTGGTTGAGTCTTTGTGTGGTTTTGGTATCAGGGTAATTGTAGCTTCATAAAAGGAATTTGGTACTAACTGTTCTGTTTCTATATTATGAAATACCTTAAGGAGTATAGGTATTAGGTCTTCTTGGAAGTTCTGGTAGAATTCTGCATTGAAACCATCTGGTCCTGGGCTTTTTTAGATAGGGAGGTTTCTGATAACAGTTTTTAATTCTTCGCGAATAACAGGACTATTTAGATTGTTCACCTGGTCCTGGTTTAACTTTGGTATATGGTACTTATCTAAAAAAGTGTCCATTTCTTTTACATTTTCCAATTTTGTGGCATATAGGCTTTTGTAGTAAGATCTAATGATTCTCTGAATTTCCTCTGTGTCTGTGCTTATGTCCCCTTTTTCATGTCTAATCTTATTAATTTGTTTGTTCTCTCTCTGCCGTTTGATTAGTTTGGCTAGGGGTTTGTCAATCTTGTTGATTTTCTCCAAGAACCAGCTTTTTGTTTCATTGATTCTTTGGATTGTTTTCTGTGTTTCTATTTTGTTGATTTCTGCACTCAGTTTGATAATTTCCAGTCTTCTACTCCTCCTAGGTGAGTCTGCTTCTTTCTTTTCTAGAGCTTTCAGGTGTGCTGTTAAGTCTGCAATGTGTGCTTTCTCCGTTTTTTTTTTAAGTGGGCACTTAGTGCTATGAATTTTCCTCTTAGCACTGCTTTCATAGTGTCCCATAGGTTTGAGTATGTTGTGTCTTTATTTTCATTAAATTCAAGGAAGACTTTAATTTCTTTCTGTATTTCTTCCTCGACCCAGCTGTGGTTCAGTAGTTGACTGTTCAGTTTCCATGAGTTTGTAGGCTTTCTGGGGGTAGCATTGTTGTTGAATTCTAATTTTAATCCATGGTGATCCAATAGGATGTAGGTGGTTACTAATATTTTTTTGTAACTGTGGAAGTTTGCTTTGTTACCGAGTATGTGGTCAATTTTGAAAAGGTTCCATGAGCCGCAGAGAAGAAGGTATCTTCTTTCCTATTTGGGTGGAATGTTCTATAGATGTCTGTTAAGTCCATTTGGTTCATTACCTCCATTAAGTCTCTTAATTCTCTGTTAGGTTTCTGTCTGATTGACCTGTCCATTGGTGAGAGAGGAGTGTTGAAGTCTCCCACTATCAGTGTGTTTGGTTTGATTGCTGCCTTGAGTTCTAGTAATGTTTCTTTTACAAAAGTGGGTGCTTTTATATTAGGGGCATAGATATACAGGATTGAGACTTCATTCTGATGGATTTTTCCTGTAATGAGTATAAAGTGTCCCTTTCCATCTCTTCTGATTGATTTTAGTTTGAAGTCAACTTTGTTAGAAATTAGTATGGCCACACGAGCTTGTTTCTTAGTTCCATTTGCTTGATAAACCATATCCCAACCCTTTACTCTGAGTAGATGTCTGTCTTTGTGGTTGAGGTGTGTTTCTTGTAAACAGCAGAATGTTGGATCCTGTTTTCGTATCCAATCTCTTAGCCTGTGCCTTTTTATAGGTGAATTGAATCTGTTGATATTAAGTGATATTAATGACCAGTGGTTGTTAACTCCGGTTCTCATTTTTTATTTGGTAGTAGAGATTGTGTGTTTCATTTCTTTGAGATGTGCTGGTGAAGGGTCTCTAAATTTCTGAGTTATTTTGGGCAATGCTGGACTCCTTTGTTTGTGAATTTCCTTCTATTACTTTCTGTAAGGCTGGATTTGTGGCTACGTATTGTTTAAATTTGTTTTTATCTTGGAATATTTTGTTTTTTCCATTTATAGTGAATGAAAGCTTGGCTGGGCATAGTAATCTGGGCTTGCATGCATTGTCTCTTAGTTTCTGCAAAACATCAATCCAGGACCTTCTGGCTTTCATGGTTTCCATAGAGAAGTCAGGTGTTAGTCTGATAGGTTTACCTTTATAAGTTACTTGAACTTTTTCCTTTGCAGCTCTTAATATTCTTTCTTTATTCTGTATGTTTTGTGTTTTGATTATAATATGGCGAGGGGATGATTTTTTTTGATCCAGTCTATTTGGTGTTCTGTAAGCTTCTTGGACCTTAATAGGAATATCTTTCTTTAAGTTTGGGAAGTTTTCTTCTATAATTTTATTAAATATATTTTCTGGACCATTGAGCTGTAATTCTTATCCTTCTTCTACGCCTATTATTCTTAGATTTGGTCTTTTTATTGTGTCCCAGATTTCCTGAATGTTTTGTGATGAGAATTTATTGGATTTGCTGTTTTCTTTGATCAGTGCGTTTATTTTCTCTATGGTATCTTCAGAATCTGAGATTCTTTCTTCTGTTTCTTGTGTTCTGTTGGTTATACTTGTTTCTGTAGTCTCTGTTCGTTTACATAGATTTTCCATATCCAAATGTCCCTCGGTTTGTGTTTTCTTCCTTGCCTTCATTTCAGTTTTCAAGTCTTGCACTGTTTCCATTATCTGTTTGATTGTTTTTTCTTGGTTTCCCAGGATATCGTTTAAGGATTTCCTCAATTCTTCAAACTTTTTCTTATTCTTCTTGTCCATTTCTTTAAGGGAATATTTCGCCTCCTGTTTAAGGGACTCTATTACTTTCATAAAGTCAATTTTTTCTACTTGATTAGTGTGTTCAAGTCCTCCTGTTATAAGTTCGCTGGGTTCTGGTGCTTTCATGTTGTTTTTCAAATTGTTGGAGGAATTCTTGCATTGGCGCCTGCCCATTTCTTCCTCTGAATAATCCCCTTTGGGTCTTCTTTTAGAAGTTCAATTCACCCCAATGAATTCAATTCACTCACCTCAATGAATGATGGATCTTCTGGTAGACTGTCAGGTCTCCTTGCTGGCCAAGCAGCTCACTGATAAAGGGCCTATCTTACTGCAGGCAGGCTATTGAAACAGGGGACCTCCCACTGGCCTGGGTGCACTCAATTCCCAGTCCTGGCACCCAAACAGGCTGCGCTGTGGGATTTTGTGTCCCCGAAGATGGGAGGATGAAGCGGGGGGGGGGGCACTCTGTTAATTCTTTAAGAGAGAAAATAGTTCTCTCAGATTTTCTTTCCTGTTTTCTAAATAAGCTATTTTGTTCCTGCCCTTGCATGCCACGGAAACCTTTGGTATAGTACTGTTTGCAATTCTCTGAAATCCAATACGTGTCTTTCTTCTCCTCTCCAAGGATGCTCCCCTCTATGGCACCTTTCATGTCTGTTTTCCCTACTAGTTGGTTATCTTTTACAATTTTAACATTTTTCTTTTCCTTTAAATCTTTGTCCCCTAAATCCAGTTCTTTGTGTTGTGTACCAGAGAACTCCAACTTTCTCTTTCCTGTATTAATAAGCAGCCATGTGATTGCATGTACCGAAATGTTCCCCTAAATAAGCCCTAGGAGTATGCAAATCAAGTTGCATAAAAGTATGTACTTGCTTCTACATGTTCCATTTTATGTCTTTAATCTATTCTTATGTATTTATTTACCTTTTAATTTTGACAGAACAAAACTATGTAGTCTTGACTAGACTGGAACTCACTATGTAAACCAGCCTCGTCCCAAACTCATAGAGATCTGCTTCTGTCTCTGGAGAGCTGAGATTAAAGGCGAACACTGTCATTCTTAGCCTCTATTTTTATTTTTAGATAGAAAATAGCTTCGTAATATTTCCTGGTTTCAGGAAGGACAATTCACTGAGCTAGCAGTTTATTAAGACATAGACTTGCTTATTCTTAATGTGATCTTCCACATAAGTTTAGAATCAGCCTTTTGAGTTTAAAGAACCAAATCAAAACCCAAGACAAACATTCCTAGAAACGTGATTACGTTTGTGTACAATCTATAAAATATTTTGGAGGAATATTTGGAGGAACCGTAGTCTTTATAATAGTGAGTCCTCTTATCCACGAACATGGGGTATCTTTCAATACTTTAAAATCTGTAATATTTTCCTACCAATCTTCATAAACATCTCTAAAAATTTTGCACATCTCAATTTAAAATTTAATCTGCATCTTCTGTGTTATTTAGTTGATTTTGAACAATAATAGTTTTCTTCTTTCCTGTCAAAGTCTTACATTTTTCCACCTGAAATTTTTTTATTTTGATCTTTATGTGTATTAGTGTTTTGTCTGTATGTCTGTGTACCACACACATGTAGTACTTGTAGAAACCAGAAGAGGGCATTGGCTCTCCCTGGAACTAGAGTTACAAATGGTTGCTAACTGCCATCTGGGTGATGAGAAGGGTACCTGAGTCCTCTTGAAGAGTAGCCAGTGCTCTAATGATGGAGCATTTCTCCAGGCTCCCCATCCCCTTTTATTATTTTAAAAGGAACTTAAGAAACAGTTTTAGGTTTACAGCAAAATTGGGAGGAAAGTATAGAGATTTCTAAATACCTCAGTCTACTTCCTAGATGCAGAACACTGCCCACTACTAACATTCTCCCACCACGGAAATTTGAAGCCTTGGTAATTAATAATCATTGTCACATCATCGGCTCCAGGAGGTTGCTTGATAGGGTCCAGTACGTGTCATGACAGGTGTCTAGC
Organism: Arvicola amphibius; assembly: GCF_903992535.2. Taxonomy (NCBI): domain Eukaryota; kingdom Metazoa; phylum Chordata; class Mammalia; order Rodentia; family Cricetidae; genus Arvicola; species Arvicola amphibius. The sequence continues at coordinate 68,100,951 of NC_052049.1, read as the reverse complement.
TATATTTACTGCATCATACAGAATATCTCCACTGCCTTGAAAGTCCTGTGTGCATTTGTCATTGTTATTATTTTAAGCCTTTGAAACAATTTTAAGTAGAAATTATCACACTGGCAAGACTTGTCTTACGTTTTTTTCCAACTCTGTCAATTTTCTTTTGTCCTTAGATTAAGAAAATAATTATATGTATTGTGTTTTGATGATTTTGTTTTTGCCTTTATGTATAAAAGAAGGTAGCTAATTTACATTCTTTGAGCTTCCTGGCTCTGTGGTCTGGTTCCTATCAATTTTGAAAACGTTTGGTTGATTAATGCTGTAGTATTTCTTTCTTCTGGTATGATCATTATGTATTTTTAAAACATTTTGAATTATCCCATAGCTTATCCGTGTTCTTTGATGCTGTCTTCATTAATGTATTTTTATATAAAGATTATGATTAATTCCTCATCTATGTCCCATTTACAGATGGGCCAAAGGCACCTTACTCCATGTAATAGTTTTAGCCACTCTCTTCGTTATTCCTTGCATAAACATTTTGTCACTTGAGTTGCTCACCTAAATGTGCAGTATCTGTTTCTCCCATTAGAACTCACTCTTAGTATATTACTGACAGTTAAGTGCAATTTCTTGTCTGCCAGTTCTATCATCTATGTTACACTGGGCTTCCCTCTGGTGATTGACCTATTTCCTCTTTCTGTATTTCCTTGTTCTTCTGTCCCCTCTGTGGTTTTCTTCTGTTGTGGCCTGGACATATTGTGTCAGATAATAGACAATAGTTTAGTGGACAGTTAGTGCTATTCTTGCTTGGTTATGTGCTTAAGATTCTTGAAGCTTTGGTTCCAGAGCCTTCAAATTCCTCTAGCATTTTCATTTCCCCTTTTTACTTTTGGGAACTTCCTATATAATATTGCTTTTCAGGCAGCCTGTGTGCTTCATGAAGCTCAGCTTCTGGTTTTTGTTTTGGCTAAACCGTACCGAAGGTCTTTTGGTATGCTGATAAGATCCAGGCAGATGGAACGTCCTCTAGTCTTTTGTTAAACCTTGTCTTTGAGTGGCTCAGTTTCCAAGGCTCATAGCTTTCACATGTGTTTTGTCCTCCGGTGGCATAGCTTGCTTTCATTTCTTTTATCCCCCTTCTTCTGGTTGCAATTCTTCACACATATTTCTGTGAAAACCTTTCATCTGTCTCCCTACCACCACTTTGGATAAAACAGAAGACTGCAGGACCTGAAATGGGAGAAATTCCTTTCTGAAGCTGTGGTAGAGTTGATTATTTTGACAAGGAAAGGCCCTGTGCCCCAGAGACTAGGGCCTTTTTATAATAGGTATTTAAACTTGTTTTTTGAAGGCTTTGCTCCTCTACTCTCCTTGCCAGAGGCACAAAGGGAACTTTTTCTCATCTCTGACATATAACCTCTTGTGGCCTGTGGCTCCTAGAGAGAAAGTTAAAAAAAAGAAAAAGAAAAACAAAAAACCCAAAACAACAGTAACAACAACAATCAAAAAGGCAAATATATATTTATATATAAATATATAATATATATTTATATATAAATATATACATATAATTTTAATATAATTTATATATATATGTATATATATATATATAAATCAATCAGTCAATCACTCTGGGGTCTCCTGGATTTCTCATACTCATGTGTATCTATACCTACTTTTCTAGAAGTAAAAAGTACTGCTTAGTTTCATATGTAGGTCATGGTTCCATTAACGTTTGCTCTAGCTTGTCACATTTTCAGTGCCATATCTTTCACTTGTTTGGATTTGTAATTTGTCTCTCACCTTAGTTTATTTAAGAGATCCGAGAAAATGTTTGAATTTTCAATTTCTTTTTTTTTAAGTTTCGGTATGTGTGCTCATGAGTATGTCTCGTTGGAGCTCTGCATCAGCTGTTTTCCTCAATCATTGTCTACATTTTATTTAAAACGGAGTTTCTTGCTGAACTGCATCATTGTTCTAGATCAGGTAGCTAACAAACCCCAAAGATCTTCTTATCTCTGCTTCTTCAGTGTTGGGACTGCAAGCACCACACAACATCTCACCTGGTTTTTGTAAGCAGATGCTCACAAACCAAGCCCTTTTTCACCTGAGCCATTTCCCGTTTTCTTCTTCCACATTTTTTGGTTTCGGTGGGGACAAAGGTTTCCAAGGTATTTTTTATATTGAAACTAAAAGTGCTTTTATTTATGTATTTATTTATTGGTTTTTCGAGACATGGTTTCTCTGTGGCTATGGAGCCTGTCCTGGAACTAGCTCTTGTAGACCAGGCTGGCCTCGAACTCACAGAGTTCAGCCTGCCTCTGCCTACCAAGGGCTGGGATTAAAGGCTTTCGCCACCACTGCCCCGCTGAAAGTGCATTCTTAATAGAAATGTAATCAATGATTATTTTATATATAGTATTAGGTTAAATTTGCTAATAACTTATTTAGGTGTTTTGAATTTGTGTACATGAGTTAGATTGACTTGTAACTTTCTTTTCTCACACTACCCTTGTTTAGTATTGGTATCAAACCTTAAAACAACCACACTTAATTACTTGTTCTGCTTTTCTCACTTTTCTTGCATCCTGGAATAGCTGCTGTAAGAGTGGAACTATTTTCTCCCAGAAAGTTTGTAGTAATTACTTGTAACTATGTCTCAATCCATTATTTTTTATGGGAAGTCATTGCACACTATTTCAATGTACATTGCTGTTAAAGAAGCACTTAGATTGTTAGCATCATCCTCAAAAGCTTTTGATAATTTCTTCTTTTCTACACACTTGTACACTTAGTAAAATTTTTCCAATTAATCAGAATAAAATTATTTATTAATTTTCTTGTTGGTCTATACTTCTGTTTTCCCCTCTGGTGTCTTATTCCTGCAGAGAAGGTCAGAACCAGGCAGCAGATAGCCTTTTCAGGAAACCTCTCTAGTAATCTAATATGGGATTAGGTCAAGACTGGTTACAACTACTCCCTGCAGCCCCCGAAACAGTTGTATCTGTCACTGATTCTAAGAGTTACATGAGCTTCAAATATCACCTGTCATTCTGTGGCATATGTTGGACTTTGTCCTAGATTGTGTCTGTGTCTATAGATTCTAAAAAAGCTTTAATAACTGGTTGCTTTTGATATCTTAACATTTGATGAATATCTCTACAACCAGTCTGGCTGGATTCTGTGTGCAGCAATCCAAATCAGAGGCTGCATTTAGACACAGCCTGTGAATCCAAAGTAACATGAGCAAAGTTCTAGTCACGCCATAGTTTATGACTGCCAAAATGTGGACACGGAAGCAGTTATTTTAAAACTTGATAAGCAACACAGCATTTTACAGAACTGTGGAATAAAAGGAATATTCCTAGTTGCCCAATTAGAAAAGCATTTTCAGGATTATTGCCATCTTGTCATTGAGTGCTCTTGACCTGACCATGAGATAAATACTTTAGGTTAGAGCTAATTTTAAAACATAATTTATATTTTAGGTAAGAGTTTTTAAAGCTTTATTTATATTCTAGAGAAATCTCTATGTTAGATATTTTATGTTAGAGAGATTTAGTAACCTTCTTGTTAAAAATGAGGATATATTTAACTTTTATTCATTTTAAGTGTAATTTATAGTCAAATATAGATCTATCTATCAATCAATCATATATTTAGATTCCTAGATGCCTTAGTATAATATTCCTGTATTACATTTTCTGTTTTTTTAAGAGGGGGTTATAATTTATACACAAGTTAAATTGGGAAGCTGGAAACTTCTTCAGTGTTCATGTAATGTTTAATTTAAATTATTTCCAACCATAGCCCAAGTCTCATGCTGCTATGGACAATCTGTGTTTCTTGGTATATGTCCCAACATTTTATTTAACAAAATAGAAATAGAAGAACAAATATAAAAGCGCCAAATGTGAAGCAGAGCTAGAAGACTTTGACAGACATAACAGCAAAGCTACTTCGTCTTTACAGCATTTGATTCAGGGGCATTGCAGCTCAAAAGTTTTTATCTTTGAACATTTAATTCCATAATTTAAAGAACAACTCAATACAATATCAAATGGAGACATGTCCAGTTCAGTCTTCATTCCCATAAATCTGTTGGTATGAAATGACATCAGCTATAGAAAACTCAATCTTGATTTGATTCTGATTATTTCAGAAGAAATCCCTCTTGAGCCTTTCCTACCAATTTCCTCATTTAGTCAGACTTAGGACTATTAACTCAGCATGAAAGAATAATTATTAATGATTTTGTGTTTGTAAATGCATTGATATAATAGAGCTATTCAAAAGCAATATTTGTAACTGAAGTGAAACCTGCAAAAAGTTAACATTGCTACTCATTTAGAGGATAAAATATAGATATTAAACATTAGGAAAAAGGTGAGTAGTAAAAACAACTTGACCATGGCATAGACATTTTAAAACACGTTCTCTGGTTCGTAAGTTCAACCATAAGAAGGAACAGACTTGTGTTTGTAAGGTGAGCCAGGATTAACAAGCAGATTATCATGTAAGTCTATTGTAGTTATTGCTCTTCAAAGTTTGATTAAGGTAAGGTGAACTGTCTCTTGATTCACTTTTGCTCATGCATATGACACGAAAATATAGGCGACCATCTGACCCAGTGCATGGACACACTGGAGAATATGAACTTAGATGATTGTAACACTGCAGTTCTTCACTATGCCTACCAAAGCACAGCACAATTAAGCACTTAAGTAGTTTATTAACTCTGTTACTTCTCTCGGGGGATCATCTGTTACTTCAGTAGAAGCAGAGGAGGCTCTGCAATATATTCAACTGAACTTAATGAGTAACCTATGGCAATGAGAGCACATTTAAGGACCGAGTGAGTAGTTCTACTAGATGAATTTCGAAGGCCAAGTGTTCTCTGGATTAGAGAATGCTATAGCTTGTTCCAAATTCTTTACATACACTGCTTAGAAAACAAAAGGTAACTGCTGATAGATTTACTATAAGCCACAGTCTTGGAGACTGAGGAAAAAGTTGAAAATAAAGAAAGGAGCTGTCCCTTCCCAGCTTGCACCCAGAATCCTCCCCCCTCCCCCTGCCTCATCCTCCCGTCTTTGGGGCCACAAAATCCCACAGCTCAGCCTGTTTGGGCTCTGGGGACCTGGAATTGAGTGCACCCAGGCCGGTGGGAGGTACCCTCCTTCATTTGACTGCCCGGAGCAAGGTAGGCCTTTGTCTGAGAGCTGCTTGGCCTGCAAGGGGACCTGACAGTCTGCCAGAGGATCCATCATTCTTTGGGGTGAGTGAGGAGTGAGTGCCCGAACCTCGGCAGCTGCCCGGAGAGGGACCACCGACTCTCCACAACTCCCCCTGCCACCAGCACACTTCCTGCTCTTCCTGCAGGGGTTATTCTCCCCAGATACCGCCTCTCTCTCCCTGTTCCTTCCCAGCTTGCACCCAGAATCCTCCCCCCCTCCCCCTGCCTCATCCTCCCGTCTTTGGAGCCACAAAATCCCACAGCTCAGCCTGTTTGGGCTCTGGGGACCTGGAATTGAGTGCACCCAGGCCGGTGGGAGGTCCCCTCCTTCATTTGACTGCCCGGGGCAAGGTAGGCCTTTGTCTGAGAGCTGCCTGGCCTGCAAGGGGACCTGACAGTCTGCCAGAGGATCCATCATTCTTTGGGGTGTCCTGCTCCAGTTCTAAGGCCATCCACCCACAGGGGTCAGACTCTGGCCTCCAGGCAGGTCTGAGGATTCCTGTGGAGGGGTGCGGGCTCCTTCAGATTATGCTACCAGGTTCGCTGTGTGGTATTCCATCCCGCCCTGCCCCCACCTTGGCCCTTTTGTCTGGGCTGCGACCCTGGCCTGCCTGGAATCCCTGATCCTGTGCCCTGACATTCCATCTGAACTGGTGAGTGAATGCAGACCCGGGGGCAACCTGCCCTGGAAGAGAGCACAGACCCCCTACCCCCACTTCCCTCTGCAGGCTTGTGTCGGTTTCTCCCTTCCCTGTGTGTCTCCCAAGCTTTCCCTAGTGTTCTCAGGTATCCTGCTCCTGTTCTAAGGCCATCCACCCAGAGGAGTCAGACCCTGGCCTCCAGGCAGGTCTGAGGATTCCTGCAAGAGAGTGTCGGCTTCTTCAGATTGTGACGCAAAGAATAGGTCCTCCTCTGGCACTGGGGAGATCCAACCAGTTTCAGTCACAGCAAAGATTGGTCTAGGACACCAAACGCCTCCGGGCTCCTTTTGAAGGAAGAGATGGGCAGGCGCCAATGCAGGAGCTCCTCCAACAACATGAAAGGCAACATGACATCACCACAAGCCAGACATCCCGAAACAACAAGAATTGAACACCCTACCCCAGAAGATATAGAAGAAACCGACATTAAACAGTACTTTATGAAAATAATAGAGGACCTTAAACAGGAGGTAAAAAACTGCCATAAAGAAATGGAGATGACAAACAAAAAGGTAGACGAAATAAATAAATCTCTCAAAGATACCCAAGAAAAACAAGAAAAACAAGAAAAAAGCAATCAAACAGGTAAGGGAAACAGTACAAGACCTGATAAATGAAATGGAGGTATTGAAGAAAACACAATCTGAGGGACGACTGGAAATGGAAACTCTGAGTAAACGAACAGAAACTTCAGAGACAAGTATTTCCAACCGAATACAAGAGATGGAAGAAAGAATCTCGGACTCTGAAGATACTATAGAGGAAATAAACTCACAGATTAAAGAACTAAACAAATCTAACAAATTCTTAACACAAAACATCCAGGAAATCTGGGACACCATGAAAAGACCAAACCTAAGAATAATTGGGGTAGAAGAAGGAGAAGAATTACAACTCAAAGGCCCAGAAAACATATTCAACAAAATTATAGAAGAAAACTTCCCCAACCTAAAGAAGGATGTTCCTATGAAGGTACAAGAAGCCTACAGAACACCAAATAGACTGGATCAAAAGAAAGCATCCCCACGCCATATAATAATCAAAACACAAAACATACAGAATAAAGAACAGATATTAAGAGCTGCAAAGGAAAAAGGTCAAATAACATATAAAGGGAAACCTATCAGAATTACACCTGATTTCTCAATGGAAACCATGAAAGCCAGAAGAGCTTGGATAGATGTGCTACAGACACTAAGGGAACATGGATGCAAGCCTAGACTACTATACCCAGCAAAGCTTGCATTCACCATTGATGGAGAAAACAAGATATTCCAGGACAAAAACAGATTTAAACAATACGCAGCCACAAATCCAGCCTTGCAGAAAGTAATAGAAGGAAAATCACAAACCAAGGAGTCCAACAACGCCCACAATAACTCAGGCATCTAGCGACCCTTCACCAGCACAACTAGAAGAAGGGAAACACACAAACTCTACTACTAAAAATGACTGAAGTTAACAACCACTGGTCATTAATATCACTTAATATCAATGGACTCAATTCACCTATAAAAAGGCACAGGCTAAGAGACTGGATACGAAAACAGAATCCAACATTTTGCTGTTTACAAGAAACACACCTCAACCACAAAGACAGACACCTACTCAGAGTAAAGGGTTGGGAAAAGGTTTATCAAGCAAATGGCCCTAAGAAACAAGCGGGTGTGGCCATACTAATTTCCAACAAAGTTGACTTCAAACTAAAATCAATCAGAAGAGATGGAAAGGGACACTTTATACTCATAACAGGAAAAATCCATCAGAATGAAGTCTCAATCCTGAATATCTATGCCCCTAATATAAAAGCTCCCACTTATGTAAAAGAAACACTTCTAGAACTCAAGGCAGCCATCAAACCACACACACTAATAGTTGGAGACTTCAACACTCCTCTCTCACCAATGGACAGGTCAATCAGACAGAAACCTAACAGAGAATTGAAAGACTTAATGGAGGTAATGAACCAAATGGACTTAACAGACATCTATAGAACATTCCACCCAAATAGGAAAGAATATACCTTCTTCTCTGCGGCTCATGGAACCTTTTCGAAAATTGACCACATACTCGGTAACAAAGCAAACTTCCACAGTTACAAAAAAATATTAGTAACCACCTGTGTCTTATCGGATCACCATGGATTAAAATTAGAATTCAACAACAGTGCTACCCCCAGAAAGCCCACAAACTCATGGAAACTGAACAGTCAACTACTGACCCACACCTGGGTCAAGGAAGAAATAAAGAAAGAAATTAAAGTCTTTCTTGAATTTAATGAAAACAAAGACACAACATACTCAAACCTATGGGACACAATGAAAGCAGTGCTAAGAGGAAAGTTCATAGCACTAAGTGCCCACTTAAAGAAAACAGAGAAAGCACTCATTGGTGACTTAACAGCACACCTGAAAGCTCTGGAAAAAAAAGAAGCAGACTCACCTAGGAGAAGTAGAAGACTGGAAATAATCAAACTGAGGGCAGAAATCAACAAAATAGAAACACAGAAAACAATCCAAAGAATCAATGAAACAAGAAGCTGGTTCTTGGAGAAAATCAACAAGATTGACAAACCCTTAGCCAAACTAATCAAACGGCAGAGGGAGAACACGCAAATTAATAAGATCAGAAATGAAAAGGGGGACATAACCACAGACACAGAGGAAATTCAGAGAATCATTAGATCTTACTACAAAAGCCTGTATGCCACAAAATTGGAAAATGTAAAAGAAATGGACAGTTTTTTAGATAAATACCATATACCAAAGTTAAACCAGGACCAGGTAAATGCTCTAAATCGTCCTGTTAGTCGCGAAAAATTAGAAACTTTTATCAGAAACCTCCCTACCAAAAAGAGCCCAGGACCAGATGGTTTCAATGCGGAATTCTACCAGAACTTCCAAGAAGACCTAATACCTATACTCCTTAAGGTATTTCATAATATAGAAACACAAGAGTCACTGCCAAATTCCTTCTATGAAGCTACAGTTACCCTGATACCTAAACCACACAAAGACTTAACCAAGAAAGAGAATTACAGGCCAATCTCACTCATGAACATTGACGCAAAAATTCTTAATAAAATACTGGCAAACCGAATCCAAGAACACATTAGAAAAATTATCCATTACGATCAAGTAGGCTTCATCCCAGAGATGCAGGGCTGGTTCAACATACGAAAATCTATCAATGTAATCCATCATATAAATAAACTGAAGGAAAAAAACCATATGGTCATCTCATTAGATGCTGAAAAAGCATTTGACAAAATTCAGCACCCTTTTATGATATAAGTTTTGGAGAGATTAGGGATACAAGGGTCATTCCTAAATATAATAAAAGCTATTTACAGCAAGCCGACAGCTAACATCAAATTAAACGGAGAGAAACTCAAGGCTATCCCACTAAATTCAGGAACACGACAAGGCTGTCCACTCTCTCCTTATCTCTTCAATATAGTGCTTGAAGTTCTAGCAATAGCAATAAGACAACATAAGGGAATCAAGGGGATTCAATTTGGAAAGGAAGAAGTTAAACTTTCCTTATTTGCAGATGATATGATAGTATACATAAGCGACCCCAAAAACTCCACCAAAGAACTCCTACAGCTGATAAACTCCTTCAGTAACGTGGCAGGTTACAAGATCAACTCCAAAAAATCAGTCGCCCTCCTATACACAAAGGATAAGGAAGCAGAGAGGGAAATCAGAGAAGTATCACCTTTCACAATAGCCACAAATAGCATAAGATATCTGGGAGTATCTCTAACCAAGGAAGTGAAGGATTTATTTGACAAGAACTTTAAGTCTTTGAAGAAAGAAATTGAAGAGGATACCAGAAAATGGAAGGATCTCCCCTGCTCGTGGATTGGGAGGATCAACATAGTAAAAATGGCAATTCTACCAAAAGCAATCTATAGATTCAATGCAATCCCAATCAAGGTCCCATTAAAATTCTTCACAAAGATTGAGAGGACAATAATCAACTTTATATGGAAAAACAAGAAACCCAGGATAGCCAAAAAATCTTATACAATAAAGGTTCTTCTGGAGGCATTACCATCCCTGACTTCAAACTCTATTACAAAGCTACAGTATTGAAAACAGCTTGGTATTGGCATAAAAACAGAGAAGTTGACCAATGGAATCGTATAGAAGACCCGGATCTTAAACCACAAACCTACGAACACCTGATTTTTGATAAAGGAGCCAAAAGTACACAATGGAAGAAAGAGGGCATCTTCAACAAATGGTGCTGGCATAACTGGATGTCAACCTGTAGAAGAATGAAAGTAGATCCATATCTATCACCATGCACAAAACTCAAGTCCAAATGGATTAAAGACCTCAATATTAATCTGAACACATTGAGCTTGATAGAGGAGAAAGTGGGAAGTACTCTACAACAAATGGGCACAGGGAACCGTTTCCTGCGCATAACCCCAGCTGCACAGACATTAAGGGCAACATTGAATAAATGGGACCTCCTGAAGTTGAGCAGCTTCTGTAAAGCAAAGGACATTGTCACTAAGACACAAAGGCAGCCTACTGACTGGGAAAAGATCTTCACCAACCCTGCAACTGACAAAGGTCTGATCTCTAAAATATATAAGGAACTCAAGAGACTAGACGGTAAAATGCCAATTAACCCAATTAAAAAATGGGGCGCTGAACTGAACAGAGAATTCTCAACAGAAGAAGTTCGAATGGCCAAAAGACACTTAAGGTCATGCTCAACCTCCCTAGCTATCAGGGAAATGCAAATCAAAACAACTTTGAGATATCATCTTACACCTGTCAGATTGGCTAAAATCCAAAACACCAATAATAACCTTTGCTGGAGAGGTTGTGGGGTAAGGGGTACACTCATCCATTGCTGGTGGGAATGCAAACTTGTGCAACCACTTTGGAAAGCAGTGTGGCGGTTTCTCAGGAAATTCGGGATCAACCTACCCCAGGACCCAGCAATTCCACTGTTGGGAATCTACCCAAGAGATGCCCAATCATACAACAAAAGCATATGCTCATCTATGTTCATAGCAGCATTATTTGTAATAGCCAGATCCTGGAAACAACCTAGATGCCCTTCAGTGGAAGAATGGATGAAGAAACTGTGGAATATATACATGCTAGAATACTACTCAGCGGTAAAAAACAATGACATCTTGAATTTTGCAGGCAAATGGATGGAAATAGAAAACACTATTCTGAGTGAGGTAACCCAGACCCATAAAGATGAACATGGGATGTACTCACTCATATTTGGTTTCTAGCCATAATTAAAGGACATCGAGCCTATAAATTTGGGATCCTTGAGAAGATAATAAGAAGGTGAACTCCCAAAAAAAGATATAGTAATCCTCCTGGATATTGGAAGTAGACACGATCGCCAGGCAAAATTGGGAACTTGAGGGTTGGGCGAGACTGGGCCAAGGGAAGATGGGGAGAGAAAAGTGTGAAGGGGAGAACGGGGGGAGCTCGAAGGAATGGGGTGCTTGGGATATAGGAAGGGTGGATATGGGAGCAGGGAAGCATATATCTTAATTTAAAGAGCTACCTGAGGGTTGTCAAGAGACTTGACCCTAGAGGGGTTCTCAGGTTTCCAGGGAGACGCCCCCAGTTAGTTCCTTGGGCAGCTGAGGAGAGGGAGCCTGAAAAGGCCAGTTCCTATAGCCATACTGATGAATTTCTTGCATATCACCATAGAACCTCCACCTGACGATAGATGAAGAAAATGACAGAGCCCCACATTGGAGCACCGGACTGAGCTCCCAAAGTCCTGATGAGGAGCAGAAGGAGAGAGAACATGAGAAAGAAAGTCAGGACCGTGAGGGAACCTCCAGCTGGCGACAGATGGGGAAGGTGACTGAGCCCCACATTGGAGCACTGGACTGAGCTCCCAAGGTCCTGATGAGGAGCAGAAGGAGCGAGAACATGAGGGAGAAAGTCAGGAACGAGAGAGGTGCGTTCACTCATGGAGACGGTGGGACAGAACTAATGGGAGATCACCAACTCCAGTTGGAATGGGACTGATGGATCATGCGACCAAACCCGTCTCTCTGAATGTGGCCAACAGCGGGGGCTGACTGAGAAGCAAAGGACAATGGCTCTGGGCTCTGATTGTTCTTCATGGCCGGGCTCTGTTGGAGCCTTCTCAGCTTGGTTGATCACCTTCCTGGACCTGGGGGGAGTTGGGAGGACCTTGGTCTTAGCATAGAGTGGGGAACCCTGATGGCTCCTTGGCCTTGAGAGCGAGGGAGGGGAGGTATGGGTGGAGGGGAGGGGAGGGAAGGGGGAGAAGGAGGGGAGGGAAGGGGGAGGAGGAGGGGAGGGAGGGGGGAGGAGGAGGGAAGGAGATGGAAATTTTTTAAATATAAAAAAAATAAACCATGAGGAAAAAAAAAAAGAAAATAAAGAAAGGACAAATCCAAAGTAGTGCATTGTGGAACTGCAACAATCACCACAGATCTGTCTATTATTCCGCATGTCTCCAGAGGCTTTGTGGGACACTGCGTAGGTATGGGAAAACCTGATCTCTGTCTCTTTTGGATTTTATTGTTCTTACTCAAAGGAATTATGTTTAGGGACCTTTGGGCTTGTGTTGCCTGGACTGTACAGATACTATCCAGGAAATCTAGGGGTTCCTTTTGACCATTGGTGTGTGTATGTGTGTGTGTGTGTGTGTGTGTGTGTGTGTGTGTGTAGGTTTCTGTATTAGTAAAACCAGGGAAGGAGTATCTATGGATATGCATGTGTTTGTACAAGTGATCAATTCTAGGATATGAGTGGACATGATTTACAGTTAGAGACTGTAAAGTGTGGCTGTGCATGGACAGATGTTGACAGGGTTGACATTCTAAAAGGGATTGATACAAAGCCTAAAAGAAAAACCCAAATCATCTGAGGGACCTTTATTATGTTTCAGTGGGAAATCAAGAGATGTTTAGCACTAGTTTTACTGTGATAAACTAAGGAGTAGAGCTCAACTGTGGTGTAGCACAGTGAGGGCTTTTAGAGAAGGTTGTTGAGGAATGAATGTAGCAGGAGTTTGAGGAAACAAAAACCAACCGAGAATTCCAGTTCACAGTGGGACCCATATTGACCCGTATGTTTCCTTGCAAACAACCATTATTAGGTTCTTAGGTTGGTTGACAATAGACATTTTTAATAAAAACCACAGCACAAAAAATGTTTCAATGAAAGTCTTTTTGGTGACAATGTTTAGCTTTATAGTCAAGGCTAGCCTTGAACTTTTGGCTCATGAATGTGGGGGTAGCCTGCACACTCCACTAGGTCCATATCATACAACATGCAACAAAAGAAGACCAAAAAGTCAAAACAAACAACTAGCAAAGCCACCTCACTTCTTCTAGTCTGGAGTTCTAAAACCCACACCCTTTGCCCTAGTTGCAGAAGTGAGGCTAGTCTAGTTCATGAAATGTTGAGTGAATTAGATCCCTTTGGAAGCCAGTAATTTGTTAAACCTCAACATTTGTATGACAGAAGGTTTCTTTCTGGGTCAAACTCTTTCTTGTTCTTATTGAGGAAATGGAGCTGCCACCTGGTCTGTGGAGTTGTGTAGGAGTATATGTGGTGTGTTTGTGTGTGTGTGTGTGTGTGTGTGTGTCTGTGTGTGTGAAGTGTGCTGACTGTGAAAGTTTATGTCCTTTGTCTTCCAAATCCAGTTGAGAATTTCTGGAACTAATAAATTTTTTCCACATGTGCACATGGGCAGGTTTTTGCATAATCTTTCAGAATACTTTAGGACCTATTGAAATCCATTTGTGGGCCCTTTATAACATTGTAAAAATAGAACATTCACTATGGTCTCATAAAAGAAAGATTATATGACTACATCCAAGTGAAAGTGTAGTAGAAATAAGAAGGATAAAGTTTTAAATAAGTTTTCATGTCTAAGGCACACAGATAAAAGCATGGGAAATGGAGTGACTTCTAGAAAAAGGAACAGAGGGTTAGAATGGTTATATTCAGTGTTTCAATTTATTTAAAATTAAGTAAAATTTTAAAAGAATACTATGGAAAAAATAGGCCTACTCCAAATGATGTATGCAAAATGAACAAAATTGAATCAAAAATTTTAATCTCTAATGCAAAAATAATAAACAAGGATTTTATTCAACTAGTAGGGACTAAAACTATAATGGTTTGATAATGATAATGGTCATCAACATTTCTGTGGATAACAATACACGCTCTTCTTTTTTATTTATTTTTATTTTTTATTTTATTTTATTTTTTTATACATGCTCTTCTAAAAGAAAAGAAAACATTTGACTGTTATTTCTACAGAGACACTAATATTATATTGGAAAATTAGTTTTACAGATGAAATAATTATGGCATACTCAAGAAGTTATATATATTGGTAAATATATATAAATGCCATAATATGTTCCCCAAGACTTTCATTATAGAAAACCCTGTGAGACACAGTCATCATCAAGAATAAACATATCCAAACCCTAGAAGAATGGCTGGAAAAGTGAGATGCTGATTTAGAAAACACTTTGGTGTGTTAGTAAATTTGGCAAAGCACACTGCTTATGTCAAATTAAGGTAAGAATGGGGACACCTGTCTTGATTCTGTGTAGCCTTAAAGAAGGCATTGAGTGACATTGGTAAGAGGCTACTGAAATATTACTTCCTAGGGATGGATTTATAGGCAACATCAGGCTTGCTTAGATGTAATATCAACTTGGAAGAGAAACAAAACTATGATTCTTAATATCTCTGGATCATAATTTCAATACATTTAACAGATGTTGAAATATATAATAGTGGTCATTCAGGCTCAATATAATAGGCATTTACTTTGTGATTTATTCTACTCAGTGTGAGTGATTTCAGGTTTTGAATATTTGGGGGAGATGTTTCAGTTAGGTATTGGGTTGTTTTTGGTAGAAGTAGTTTCTATTATACAAAACATTGAGAAACAGTCTGTGGAAGGTATATTAGGAAGATAATGGTGGGATTGATATTTGTAGTATAAACTTGATGGTAAATATGTTACCTACAATTATTTTTCTTATGCAATTGACAGAAAAAAACAAATGTGGTTTAGTCTGATGGAAGTTAAAAGATCTTGTTGTATCTCAAAAACTCTTAAATACCAGAGTGTGGTGTTTAAAGCAACATGTCGTGATAGTTTCCTAATATGATGAGATTTTGAATGTTTATCTTTAGTGCCAACTGTCCAAACCCAAACTAGAAGCATCTGCCAAGCAATTTTCATCCGAATTTTTAATACCATTTCTAATGTTTTGTTTTTTTCCAAACACAATATGAATGCTGTGCTGATTGTCAATAAGGAAACCCCTGATGTGTCCCCAGTATCAGTGAAGTATGAAACTGACTACATGGAATGCTAAATGCTATGGTTGGGGAGTTACAAATAGTAGATTGCCCCCCCAATCATTCTCAAATATCTTCATAAATTTTATGGTTGTGATAGTGAATGAAGTTTATCAAGTTTACCTTGAGAATATTTAAGCCTACATCCAAGTTATTATAGCTCACATAACTTGGAAAATGAAAGTATTTATTCTATTAATTGCAACTATATATGTAATTAAAAATGATAACTACAAATGCTCTAGAAAAACAGTTTGAAAGTAACTTTTTAATGAAAAATGCTTTTAAAAAGAGATAATTTTTGAATGTTATATTTAAAATTGTTGGTACATTAATCTCTGTTTGAGCTTAGAAACATGCAATGACTTAGTTGACTGGGAGGCTTAAAATTTTTCTTAGGTAGAAGACTGTCCAAGAATCTTTGAACTATCTCTGTATCTTTAACCAATGCAACACCCCTGGATTTTTCGCTTTAAATTAAAATACTTCTCAAGTATGAAAAAGTGAAATTATATTCAATACATAAAACTATTAAATGCTTTGATGTTTTTTATTTGTTTGTTTTTGTTTCGTTTTGGTTTTTTGCTTCATGTTTAGAGAAATGCAGAATCAAGACAAACTGGCACAAAATACGGAAAAAGCATAAAGTAAAACAGGTTTTTCCCCCCGTGAACCAGGATCCAGAACCCCCACCGCATTCAGTCATCTAGGCTGCTCAGTTTAGTTTTAATCCAGTGATTGCTCCTGTGGAGCCTTAAATATATTGTTTTGTCAGAGGCACATGAAAGATGTAGAAAGAGTCAAAATATATTTATAGGAGGAGTTCCAAGCTGGCAGAGACTGACTGATGTAGAGTGGGGACTCTAGCCTCTGGCTAACATGTTGCTGCTTCTCAATTCTTCAATATTTAAAAGCCTTTTTAAACCCTCTTGCAGTTAAGCATCTCCGTAGCCTCCTGTATACGTTAATGATCTCTGTTATGAATGCTCTACAAAGGAAAGAATGCTTTTCTTCTTATAACCATGACTTTTTCCCCTTTTGATGGGGAGGAGAAAGACAACATTAAGATTAAGACAAAAATTGAAAATTCATGATGTTGTTTCACACTTTAGAAGTAGCAGGAGATAGTTAATTTTGAACGCTTATCTGAAACTTTTCTATCAGCTTTGCGCTGAGTGAATTTGCAAATGGTTTCTGTCACTGGGTCTAAGTGAGGAATTGTTTGTAGAACCAAACATGTGCCTGGTCTTTGGGGTCACCCTGGCAATCCTGCAGACCCCTCATGTCTAGCCATGCTGGTGCTTGCTAGTGAGGAAGACAAAATGGGTGATCCAAATATGATGCTAAAAAGGAAAAAAATGAAATAAAGCAGAGGAATAATTTCTAGTCCGGTGAACAGATTGCACAGTCCCCTAGAAATCAGCGATAGAACAGAGTGATCTAAGCCGAGATGGACTAGCAGCTCACTGGAAACAGAACAGAGTGCAGATATAAAAGCCTCATGGTGAGTAGTATGTCTGGCCAGAAGCAAATCTGTCCTTCTTGAAGTTCGAATGGCCAAAAGACACTTAAGGGCATGCTCAACCTCCTTAGCAATCAGGGAAATGCAAATCAAAACAACATTGATGGCCGGGCGGTGGTGGCGCACGCCTTTAATCCCAGCACTCGGGAGGCAGAGGCAGGCGGATCTCTGTGAGTTCGAGACCAGCCTGGTCTACAAGAGCTAGTACCAGGACAGGCACCAAAGCCAAAGCCACAGAGAAACCCTGTCTCGAAAAACAAAACAAAACAAAACAAAAAACAAAACAAAAAAACAACATTGAGATACCATCTTACACCTGTCAGACTGTCTAAAATCAAAAACACCAATGATAGCCTTTGCTGGAGAGGATGTGGAGTAAGGGGTACACTCATCCATTGCTGGTGGGAATGCAAACTTGTGCAACCGCTTTGGAAAGCAGTGTGGCGGTTTCTCAGGAAATATGGGATCAACCTACCCCAGGACCCAGCAATCCCACTCTTGGGAATTTACCCAAGAGATGCCCAATCATATTACAAAAGCATTTGTTCAACTATGTTTATAGCAGCATTATTTGTAATAGCCAGAACCTGGAAACAACCTAGATGCCCTTCAATGGAAGAATGGATGAAGAAAGTGTGGAATATATACATGCTAGAATACTACTCAGCCGTAAAAAACAATGACATCTTGAATTTTGCATGCAAATGGATGGAAATAGAAAACACCATCCTGAGTGAGGTAACCCAGGCCCAAAAAGATGAACATGGGATGTACTCACTCATAAGTAGTTTCTAGCCATAAATAAAGGACATCGAGCCTATAATTCGTAAAAAAATCCTAGAGAAGCTATATAAGAAGGTGAATCCAAAGAAAAACATATAGTTATCCTCCTGGATATTGGAAGTAGACAAGATTGCCGGACAAAAATATCGGAACTTGGGGGTGGGGTGGGATGGGGGGATGGGGGTGGGGAGAGAAAAGTGTGAAGTGGAGGATGGGAAGAGCTTGGGGGAATAGGATGGTTGGGATATAGGAAGGGTGGATATGGGAACAAGGAATTATATATCTTAATTAAGGGAGCCATTCTAGGGTTGGCAGAGACTTGACTCTAGAGGGGTTCCCAGGTGTCCAGGAAGATGCCCCCAGATAGTTCCTTGGGCAGCTGAGGAGAGGGTGCCAGAAATGTCCAGATCCTATTGCCATACTCATGAATATCTTGCATATCACCATAGAACCTTCACCTGGCATTGGATGGAGAAAATGACAGAGCCCCACATTGGAGCACCAGACTGAGCTCCCAAGGTCCTGATGAGGAGCAAAAGGAGGGAGATCATGAACAAGGAAGTCAGGACCGTGAGGAGTGCGTTTACCCATTGAGACGGTGGGACAGATCTAACGGGAGACCACCAAGTCCAGTTGGAATGGGACTGATGGAACAGGGGACCAAACCGGACTGTCTGAATGTGGCTGACGGTGGAGGATGACTGAGAAACCAAGGACAACGGCGATGAGCATGAACTCTACAACATGGATGGGCTCACTGTGAGCCTTGTCAGTTGGGTTGCTCACCTTTCTGGACTTAGGGGGAGCTGGGAGGACCTTGGACTTAACATAGTGAAGGGAACCCTGATGGCTCTTTGGCTTGGAGAGGGGCGGAGTGGGGGTATGGATGGAAGGGAGGGGAGGGAAGGGGGAGGAGATGGAAATTTTTAATAAAAAAAATGAGAAAAAAAATCTGTCCTTCTTTTAAAGGAACCATGGAAGCCATGTGTGAAATATCTCAAGAACCTTTTCAAACGTACAGGGCACTGTCACGAGCTTTGTTCTGGCTTCATGTGTGTTTCTTTTCTCTTCATACTACTTTTATCTCATGTATATCTATATATTCCCTCCTTGTCATCCTTTTCTTCACTGGCAAATGAGAAAAGTAAATATAGTAGAGAAGACAGCAAGAGACAAGTATTTAAAAACTGAAGGGAAAATCTGAAAATAGAAAAATAAGCATATTTTTTCTCCCCAGGGTGATGTGCTTTGGTGTTGCAGAAATACTGTTTTACCCCTGTCCTTGGCATTTTGCCTCATTAATACAAAATAGCACCCCTCTGAGAACCTAGTTCCCAACTCAGAATCCCTTTCATCACTGAGCAAAGGCCCTTCTTAGAGACCGAGGATAAACTAGATGGTATTCTTGACATTACACAGAGAAAGGCATCCTGTGGACTCGAAGGGGAAGCATGGGAGCCCGTGGCTCCAGGAAAGCTGCTCTGCCACATCTTGTGTCAGCAACAAGTGAGAGTTTGGGAGAAGAAAGGCTGCATTAGCTGTTAATCAAGTGTTTATTTTAAAAGTGAACAACCCGAAATATTTGTAACCATCCAGATGTATGTTTTGCTCTTTGTGTTACCAAAAAAGGGTATTGGTGTTTTGCCAAGAGGATATTTAAAAACTCCTGGGATTGGTTAGTGTTTATTGATATTTAGCACTGAACTGATACTGCTCTTATGCTAACATTAGTGATTTGACTTTGAAAAAGGTTGTATATCGGTGGCTTTTGTTCTCATTGTAATGCCAGAAGGAGGCAAAATTTTTTTGAATGGCATTATTGCTTAAATTCTTAAATAAATTATTCTCTCTCCCCCCTTTTCCCTTTCTCCCTCCCTCCCTGTGCATTTTGCCCATGCATATAATTTCCAAAACAGCAATCACATTTTTCCTATCAAATCCATTCCCTTTTCTTCCTCAAATCTTTAGTGTCTGGAAAGGTCTGAGATGTGAGGAAAGAAAGGCAAGGGGAAAGGATTTGCAAAGATAAGGGAGAGGAAAAACGAAAGGAAGCAAGGCCAGCGGAGAGGGAGAAGAGCAGCAAATTTAAGACCAACCATGTGTCTAACTCCTTTTCTCTGGTCACCACCAACCTCATTGAAAAGGCAAGAAGGAAAAAATAGATCCCTAAAATCAAAACCCAGAAGGTTACAGAATGCTCTACAGCTTATCTGTATTAGGAATGACCTGAATTTTGGTTCCTGTATGAATCAGAAAAGCTCTTGTAACCCACAATTCTTTACATAAAATTCCTTGGCAGTTGCTACTGCAAATCTTCTAGTCTTTCTGTCTCTTGCAGAAATAATACTATAAATGCAAGTGCTGTCAATCAAGTAACACTGCTACAAGGTTATGCCAGGTCAGATCTGGAAACCCAGGGACCTGTGAGTGAGGTGTTGATGGCAGGGTGGGTGGCAAATGTGAATGGAGAGAGCTCAAGATTCACAAACTGCTGTCACAGGAAGATTAGGGCTAAAAGAAGGCACACGTTTGAAAGAGAAAAACAGAATCCAGGAAGATCATGAAGTAGAACACAGAAATATGTTGACATTTTATTACAGAAAGGTTCATAAATTTAAAGATGTACAGCCTAAAAAAGCTTAAATTTGCCGCAAACGTAATTGTTTAATAGAGGTATCTGCAGAGTTTTGCCCTCATCTCAGATGTGTTTCTTGCATAATCCCCCTTTTCTTCTGAACCAGTTTTTAGTTTATTGTAACACTTCTTTATTTTTGCTTTCATTTGAACTTTTTCCTTGTTCATCTCAGTGAATTTTATCTTATTGAAAGGGATGTTAGTCAGTGTAGTAGGAAGCTGCTTGTACATTCCTGGCCGCTTAGGTCCAAAATAATCTCACAGAAACTGTATTAATTAAATCACTGCTTAGCCTATGAGCTCTGGTTTCTTATTGTCTAACTCTTACATGTTAATTTAACCCATCTCTATTCATCTGTGTATCACCATGAAGTTGTAACTCACCGGCTAAAGTTCTGGTGTCTGTCTCCGGTGGGGCTACATGGCTTCTCTTTCCCCTGCCTTCTTTCTCCTAGCATTCAGTTTAGTTTTTCCCAACTGGCTCTGTGCTGCCCTGTTCTGCTATAGACTCAAAGTAGTTTCAATAAAGAAACTGCTTTGGTTAATAAAAACCAATTATATTCATAGCATACAGAGGGGAACCCTACATCAAGTCAGTTTGCCCACAATAGACATCTTTGATAGGAAATAATGAACTGGGCAGTATACGGAGTAGAAAGTCTTTCTGATTTCTTTCTGTTTTCACATAGAATGCTGCCACATGATTGGAAATGTTTTTTCAAAAAGCTCATTTTCAAAGTTTCAGTCTACTTTGTTTAGTTAATGACGTTGCATTGAATTCTCTATATATACTTTATCTGAATAAAATTATTATCTTGTTCTATAAATTTACAAAGTAAACTATTAACTTTCCCAAATAGTCTCAATATTTCTAGTAAGCAGAAGAAAGAATACATAACATATCTCTCCATTTTCACCATGAAACAGTTACCAGGGTAGTTATTCAATGGCAGCAGAGAAAGAGTGTGTATAATTGATACAGTTTGGTACTTCTATTATTAGTGTAAAGTACACCTCAAAAGAATGTCTTAATGTTTCATAACTTCATGGCAGAGTTGTCAATGAGATCCCTCTAAATCCAGATACCTCTATTAAAAATGATTCAAAAGCATCAAAGATTTGATTTACATAGTTAAACTCAGTCATCCTTTGAGACTAAAACAGATAACACTGATAATGAAAGCCTAAAACATGGATACAAATTATTAATATTTTCATCCAGTTTGACCTTCTGTTATCTATCCAAAATCATCAGTTATCTATCCATCTATCATCATCAGTCATCTATCTGTTATCTTTTTGTCTATTGTCAATCAATGTATCATCATCTATCCACCTGCAACCTTATTGATAGTCTACATGAAGTATGTAATGAATCACTCAGACGATTTATTTCAAACTTTGGAAATTTAAAGAAGCTATGAAAGTAGAAAGTGCAAAAATGATATGTTTGTAGTAATGTAGAAGAGACAAAACTATCATTAACAAAGACTATATGTATCACAATTAAGAATCCAGAAGCATCTTTTAAAGTGTTCCCTTAAGTTACCCCCAAAACATCATTTGAATAATATTTGACAGAAGAATAACAAGAATGGAATAGCTTGAGTAAAATATTTAATATTTAGAGACTCACATAGTTTGATTTCTGAGTGTGAGGAAATTGCTTTACTTGAGAAAAGGAAATCCTATACAGGAGATGTGCTACGTGTCTGCAGTTCAAGAGGCTGAGGCAGGAAAAGTGTGAGTTTGGGGACAGTCTAGGGTAATGGTAAAACTGTGTTTCAATAAAAGACACAAACAAAATGCATTGGCTACCACAAAACTCGGGTCTTTGCTAAGACTCCTTTGTTGGACTTCTGTGAAATCTTCTTTGACATGTCCTGCTGTCCTGATGTAAGTTCTCCCATCTCCCTCTTCAGCTCTTAGAAGGTGTTGTTATCCATGTTCAACCTCATCTCCTTCTTCTATCTCCCTCCTCTCATTCTCCTGGGACTGATTTCCTCCCCGTTGGCTATTAGGAACAACGGTTCTCAAATCAGCGTTCTTCCAGCGCAGTTCTTCTTCCTGAAGCTCAGTTCTCAAGACGCACCCTGCGTGGCTGTCCTATGGCTGCTCTCCTACAGCTGCTCTGTACCTCCGTGTCCCAGACAAATCATAAATGTCAAGCATCCAGTCTGCTCCTCCCCTGCTTCAGCAGTCTTGTGCTCTTTTTTGGAATTTTTTAATTTTATTGATTTTTTTGCATAATCTATCCTGATTATAGCTTCTTTTCCTTCTACTCCTCTAGTTTTTCCCACCTCCATTCACAACTGAACCCACCCCCTTCTTATTAGAAAACAAACAGCTTGTACAGAACTATAATAAAATGAAATAAAACAAAACCCCAGCACATTGGAATAGGAAAAAAAAAAAAAAACAGAAGAAAAAGAGCCCAAGAGAAAGGCACTAGAAATACAGACTCCCTTGTTCTCAAACTGAGGAATCCCATATAAACACTTAACTGGAAGCCATAATAAATAAACAAATGACATGAAGGGTAAAAAAAAAATGAAGAAAAGTAAAATAAAAATAAAATTAAATTAAAAAAATCAAACAAAATAAAAAGAAAAGAAAAAGAAAGAATGAAAGAAAAAGAAAAGGGCCTGACATGAGACTATGAGAAAAGAAACCTTCAGTGTTGCTGCTGAGTTCATGTTCTGTTGGCTACCTGACACTGTGGATGTAACCACCCTTAAGAGTAGTTTGTTTTCCAAATGAGACTCCCCTGGAGAAAATTCCATTTTCATTGACAAGTGGTTATCAACTGTAGATAGACTCTGGGTTAAAGATGGCAGTGTGTGTTCACTTCTTTTAGCACTAGGATTCCATCTGCTGCAGACCTAGCAGGCCCTATACATGCTGCCTCAGTCTCTGTGAGCTCATGTTTGTGTCGATCCTGTTGATTTAGAGGGTCTTGTGTTTTTGGTGTCCTCCATCTCCTCTAGCTCTTATATTCTTTTCATCTCCTTTTCCAAGGGGTTCCCTGAGCCTTGAAGGGAAAGAATTGGTGACAACATCCCATTTACAGCTGAGTATTCCAAGGTCTCTCATTCTCTGCATAATATCTGCCTGTAGTTCTCTGTGTTTGTTCCCATCTGCTACAGGAGAAAACTTCTCTGATGATGGCTTAGCAAGGTGTTGATCTGTGAATAAAGCACAGTGTCATTAGGGGTCATTTTATTGCTAGTTTTTAAAAATTTTAGATTTGAAGTATTTGGTTGTCCTATAGGTCCCTGGGCTAGTCTCAGGTTCTTGATCACCCATGCACTGTCAGTTATGGGTTTCTTCTCATGGAGTAGGCCTTTAATCAAATCAGATATGGGTTAGTTGATCCCACAAGCTTTGTGCCACTGTTGAACTAGCATGTTTTACTGTTGTGAGGGTTTCTGTCCTGCCCGGTTCTCGCAATCTCTATTTCCCAAAGAAATCACACAGAGGTCTACATTAGTTATAAACTGATTGGCCCATTAGCTCAGACTTCTTATTAACTCTTATAACTTATATTAGCCCATTATTCTTGTCTATGCTAGCCACGTGGCTCTGTACCTTATTCAGCGAGGCAGTCACATCTTAATTCTTCTGTGGCTGGGTCATAACTGTGGACCAAGCTTTCCTCTTCCCAGAATTCTCCTGTTCTTGTTGCCCTGCCTCTACTACCTGCCTGGCTACTGGCCAATCAGTGTTTTATTAAAATACAATTGACAGGGTACAAACTATTGTCCCACAGTACTTCGCACCTTAAAAAAAAAACAAGAACTTTAAATCTAATATCCTTTGTTTAGCTTTGCTCATGACCATTATCCATAACAACTTGTAACCAACATTCTAAACAAAGGAAAATATCCAAAGTCCATTTTTTGGGGGAATGTGAGCATAGTTTTCTAGGCTACTTCCTGGTGGTTGAAGGTGTTTATAATCTTATGAAGACCTAAAGAAAATTTATAATTATGATCAAGTCCTGACTGGAGTATTCTGTGAGTCTTGAGCATCTCAGGCAGCAGTCTTGAATCTGTTTTTGATGTAGAACTCAGACATCTGGGCCATATACTCCTACCAGAGATCTCTCAGGTAGTCTTCCTTGATCAAACCTGATTTTTCTTAACTCAGAATGAATCCACAGCCTCTCATTTCCTGTGAAAACAAAAGCAAATCCTCTTCTCCAAAGTAATATACCTTTTGACTTCAATTTTGAAGTCAAGGTATTTTCAAAATACTATCTTGGATTAATTCAGCAACATTTATAAGCAAATATCTTTTGGCAGCTGTTGCTCCTTCCTCAGCATTCAAACAATTCAGAGAACATAATAACATACAGTATCCAGATTCTCCATGTGTTTTCCATCTTTACATGGCTTTATCATAAACTCTATTTCTTTTATTTTTAATTTTTGACTTTTTGAGACAGGGTTTTTGTGTATCTTTGTCCTGGAACTCACTCTGTAGACCAGGCTGTCCTTGAACTCACAGAGTTCCACCTGCCTCTGCCTCCCAAGTACTGGGATTAAAGGTGTGTGTCACTATACCCAAATATTATCTTTCTTTTTTATTTTAAGGAATTTAAACTTTTTCTTTTCTCTCCCAAGCCTGCATATATTTTAACACACTGTAAACCATTTAGAGGTTTTCTTTGTCTTTGAATCTCTCTGTACTATCTCTCTCTCTCTCTCTGCTCCCCCCCTTTGACCACATGAGTCTTTAATTTGTTAAGCAATGTTGGTAGGATTAAAGCTGAGACTTTGACGGTTGGATCCAGCCCATTCCTTAGCTTTCTGAGATTCCAGGCTCATAGCAGAGGTAATGGCAGGAGCCATGTTTATTGCCACAACTCTCTGGTGTTTCAAGGTCTCTACCACCACCAAAAAACATGCAGTCAGCTTTTCATCAACACCATTTAAATGTTTTGTGGCAGGACCTCTTAAAAAAGCTACAAGGTGTTGCAGTTAAAACTGAGTCAGGAAGCCGCTCTTAAATGAGAGCGCTTGCCTCTAGCAAACAGAGCCCACTCGAGAAAGTGCTGCTATCAATAAGCCATACTTTATTCTTTTCTGTCTAGAATTACTTCCCAAGCTCGCTCAGGATTTATGTGGTTGCAATTGTCCTTGTGGGTGCCATTTGTTGCAGGGTAAGGGCCTGCTTGTTTGTCCTGGCCACCCGGCTAGCTTACACCTAAAATAACAACACAGAAACTGTATCAATTAAATCACTGCTTGGCACATTAGCTCTAACTTCTTTTTGGCTAACATTTACATATTAGTTTAACCCATTTCTATTAATCTGTATATCACCAGCAAAGTCTTTGCACATCTATCTCTGGCGGTGGGTCCATGGCATCTCTCTGACTCTGCTTTCTTTCTCCCAGAATTCAGTTCTGTCTTCTCCACCTATCTAAGTTCTGCACTATCAGGCCAAAATAGTTTCTTTATCCATTAACCAAAACAAGCAACATGCAGAGGGGACTCCCACATCATCTTGCAAGCAGAACATCATTGTAGATCAAAGACTCCCACATCATCTTGCAAGCAGAACATCATTGTAGATCAGAGGATTGTAGCAGGATTGGTGTTCATGTTTCTTTGGTAGCATGCAGAGTATCTTCCTTTACCAAAGATGCTAAAACATAGGGATAAAGGCTCTACGTAGGCACCAGCTTGACTTTCTCATGTTTACTGACTTGTGTAGATGTTGTCTTCCACAAGAGGACCTTGATGTCAGTTTTTGGTGACCAACCTATAATTTTGGCAGCTACCTTTGTTGTTTGGAGGTTTTGTGGAGCCCATTTGGCTAATAACTCAAATAGATGTAACCTAATACTGGTATTAGATGCTTTATTTGTGAACAAGAGATGACCAGTTAGAGCTCTTTCTCCCTTATTTTTTGGAACTTTCATTTAGAGCTTTTTCATATATGTATATATTTTAGGATATTTCTGCTGTGTTAGGTTTCCATACTATTCCTCAAATGGATCTCAATTTTAGATACCTCTCCCCATATTCCTTACTTTGTTGTCCTTTTCTTCATCCCCTTTTCCACTTGATCCTCATATCCCAGCACCCCCCCAGCCATTTGTAACTACCTCTTGTATTTCCCTTTCCTAATGAGATCTATCTGTTCCCTCCAGTCCCTTACTCTATATCTAATCTCTGTGGTTCTATGGTTTATAGATTGATTACCATTGACTTAATGACTAATATTCACATATAAGCAAATACATACCATATCTGCCTTTTTTAGTCTGGAATATCTCATGCAGGATAATTTTTTCTTGTTCTATCTATTTACTTGTGAATTTCATGACTTTACTTTTTTTTAGCAGCTGAGCATTACTCCACTTTGTACCACATTTTCTTTATCTATTCTTCTGTTGAACACATCTAGATTGCTTCCATTTTCTAGCTGTTATAAATAGAGCAGCAATGAACATGGTTGAACAAGTGTCTTTGTGGTAGAATGAAACAATTTTGAGTACATGCCCAAGAGTGGTATAGCTGGATATTGAGGTAAATCAATTATCATCTTCCCAAGGAACTAGCACACCATTTTCCATAGTGGCTGTACAAGTTTGCATGTTCAGCAGCAATGTATTAATGTTCCCCTTACTCCACATCCTCACTAGTATGACCTGTCTATTGAAAAGAATGGGGATGGGCTAGGAGGGAAGTCCTGAGGGGGTCTGCAGGAGGAAGGAAAACAGGGTATTCCACCAGGATCTGCTTAGCCCTCTGAGAATTGTGGCAGAGAGTGAGGAGTAGCCACAATAGGTTGTTTGCTGCAGAGCTGGGGAGAGGACTTGCTTCTCTGGCAGGCTTCACTAGTAGGTTTCCAGGGAATGCCTGCTGGAGTTGAGGGCTGGGATATCAGGATGAGTGGGGAGGAAAGTTGCAAGGGAAGATCTGCTTGATACACTGGGGATCAGGGTACAGAGAAAGGAGAGATCACAGCAGGTGGTATGCTACAGAGATGGGGGTTAGATTTGGAGGAAAGGAGGGGAGGTGAAGATCTGCAGTCCGTCTACCTGCTTTCCTGCCAGAGTGCTCACCACTCTTTGTTAACAGCATCATTATCATTTTGTGGCCAAGGGAAACAGAACCACATTGAATCTACCTCTTTCTCACTCAGTGCCAGCAGTCAATTAGCCATCCATTCACAACAATGATTACTTCGTGTGTGTGTGTGTGTGTGTGTGTGTGTGTGTGTGCCTGAAGCCCAAGGAGGCTAGAAGATAAAGTCAAATTTCCTAGAACTGGAATTACAGATGGTTGTAAGCTGTCATGTGGATGCTGAGAATAAAACATAGGCCTTCTTGGAGAGCAACTAGTGCTGTGAAGTTTTGAGTCACCTCTCTAATTTCTGCTTAAAAAATTAAAATATAATTACATCTTTTCCTGTTTCCCCCAACTTCTGCCATGCCCCAATCTTTTTCTTTCAAATTGTGGCCTTTTTTCCTTTAATTATTACTGGTGTGTGTGTGTGTGTGTGTGTGTGTGTGTGTGTGTGTATGCATAAATACAACCTGCTGAGTCTGTTCAATGTTCCTCAAATGTATATATATTCAGGTTTGACCACTTGGGATTGGATACCCAATTAAGGAACTCATTCTATGTAAAGATTAACTTTCCCTGTCTCAGTAGTCATTAACCGCCTGTAACGAATACCTTCTATAATAGCATATCTATTAGTTTTGTCATTGTTTAAGCCTTGTTCAGACAATCATAAGATTAAGGTTTCCTGATTGTAGCTTTCCTGTAATTTCTAGAAGACATTGTCTTGCAATAGATATCATAGTCTTGTCTTAAGATCTTTCCACCCCTTCTTTCTCAATGTTCCCTCAGCCTTAGCTGTGGGGGTTGTGTTGTAGATGTACCATTTTGTGTTGAGCATCCCAAAATTATCCCAAAGACATACTTTTATGTCTTATGTTTTTCTCTGGGTCTTCTCTCTTGAGAATCCATTTTGTCTTATACAGAGACATTATTTTGTTTCATGACTGTAAATGTAAACTCTGAAGTGTGACTGCCTCTGTCAGAATCCTTTCTGTAGGCTTGATAGAGAAGAAGAAGAAGAAGAAGAAGAAGAAGAAGAAGAAGAAGAAGAAGAAGAAGAAGAAGAAGAAGAAGAAGAAGAAGAAGAAGAGGAGGAGGAGGAGGAGGGGGGGGAAGGAGGAAGAGGAGGAGGAGGAGGAGAAGGAGGAGAAAAAGGAGGAGAAGGAAGAACAAGTTGTTGGTAAGACAACTGTCTATTTCATGCAGTTTTTTCTTGAAAGGGTCCTGGATATGCTGTGAATATGTTTTATTACCATTGATTTAATAAAGAATCTGCTTTGGGCCTATTGTAGTGTAGACAAGGAGGGAATTCCAAGTAGATAGGGGAGGAGAGAGTAGGTAAAGTCCAATAGAAGCCATGTAGTTGCTGCTGGAGACAACTGCCAGATGCTAGATGGAACCTTACAGGTAGGCCAACTACATGACAATACACAGATTAATAGAAATGGGTTAATTTGAGATATAAGAACTGGATGGAAATACACTTAAGCTATTGGCCAACAGTATTACAATTAATATAGTTTCTGTGTGATTATTTCAGGTTTGGTTGGCTGGGAAATGAACAAACAGCCTCCAACAACATGAGAGGATTTAAATGAGCATACTTATACCCTTATATACATTGTGGCACTATTCACAGTAAATAACCAAATCATTCAGTCAGCCTACATGTCCACTAACCGAACAATGGAAGAAGAAAAGGTGGTGCATGAGGAAGAACAAAAATTATCTCATTTACGGGAAAATGTATAGAACTGGAGATTATCATGATTATCAAAATAAGCCAAATTTAGACAAATGCTGTATGATTTTTTTTCACACGCTAAATGTAGAATTCAAAAGTATGTAGTAAAGGAACCTGGAGAGATGGATGAGTGATTAAGAATTAATACCACTCTTTCCAGAGAAGCTGAGTTTGTTTTCCAACACTCACAGTGGGTGGCTCCTAAGCACTTGTATCTCCAGCTCCAGAGGAATCTAACACTTCTGGGACTCCATGGGCACATGTGCTCACATATATGCATACACATAAATACAAGTGACAAAAATGGAGGGTTGGAGAGCTGTTCAGAGAATAGGAGGGTCTCTTGCAGAACACCCAAGTTTGGTTCCTAGCACCTGTACTGGGTGACTCGCAGCTGCTTGTTATTCCATCTCTGAGAGGATCCAATACTTTTGGATTTACACACACACACACACACACACACACACACACACACACGCACGCACGCACGCACAGAGAAATAAAATAAATCTTTAAAATGCACATAAAGGCATGAAAGTAAAAGAGGTACAATTTAGGAAGAGGATAGTTCTAATGTGAGGCAGTTAGAGATGAAAATATGACCAATGTACGTGGCTAACATGTGAAACATTATAAAAACCCATCTTTTTTATATAGGGTAAACTAATCAATAGTTTTTGAGTGGGATATAGTAAAGACTCAGTAAGTTTCAGCGGCCATAATAGTTTTTCAGTGAATAAAAATTATGAATTTTCTCTTCCTGTGTTGAATTCCTTTCTATGATTTTCATAAGAACTCTATGTGCCTACATATCACAGTTATTCTTTATGGTAACTGTGTCTCTTCCATATTAATTGTGAATTTTGCGAGGTCAGGGCTTTATTTTGTTTACCATGGCTCTTGTCAGAACACAGTCTGTGACTGAAGTTATGTGAGATTCTGAGAGCTTTTGAGAAAACTCCAAGAAAACAAAATGAGAGTCTTGTGATCTCTGTTCCTTTACAGCATGGATTATTCTTGGACCATTCTTCTGTGCCCCTCCAAGGTATAGTAAATAAGAGTTGGTTTCTTTCAGATTACCATCACTTGTTGCTATTTTTCAGATGATGTTTCCAAACACGGTTGACCTCATGACTGAATGGCTAAACTCATGTGAACTTTGCTCATTTGACTTTGGTTAGCCTGCAGAATAGCCTCAGAATATAAATTGTCTGATACTCTGAATAAAATCAACTATTCCATCAGACTTTAGTCTGCCTCATTTTTAGGCTCCATTCTCCCAGGTTCACACTGCCAACTATTGTGCTAACAGACTCTCCACCATCACCACAGGCAGCTCAATTTCCACATTGGAAGCCTTTGCTTTTTTGAGGAAGATCACAGGAAGAGATGAAATACAATGGCTCTGTATTTACATGTCCAGCCATGACAGTGTGTTTCAAGGAATTATTTGTGTTTAACTTGGTGTGAGGTTGAACTGAGAAGACATACAGTCCTTGGAAGTCTCTTCTATAAACAACAGAAAACAAAATAAGACCATTATAAATAGCTTCCTAGCATACCAAAATCAGCCTGTGGTAACTGCTGAGTGACTAGTGTTCCCAAGTGTTTCTAACCCTCTGAAGGTCTTAGCAGAGAACAGAATGTGAAAATGAGACCATTGTTGCCTAAAATGTAGGAGAGATTTAAAGACCCCACGCTTAAAGAGGGACAAGAATTTGGTTACAAGGAACCAAAACAAGTAAGTGTCTCATATATGAAACAAATTCTTGCTTGCTTCTTTCTTGCTCTTTCTGAGACTAATCTTTGAACTCTGTCATTCTGTCGATCTTTATTTCTGTTTTCATTTGTCTTACTGTGCCTGCAACTGCCACTCCTCCTGCTGAAGCTGTCTTCTTACTGACTTTGAAAAAACCTTTGGTTGGAAGGTGAGTGATTTCTACAAGATCACTTCTATTATGGATCTATCTATCATAGAAAATAAAAATAGTCTGTAAAATATCATTTTTAAATCTTTTATTTTTTCTGTTCTAATTCTAATTACAATGAGAAATTCACATCCATCTAATAACAAAAACTAGTTTTGTACCAAATTGGGCAGTTTTTAAATTTTGTCTAACTAAGAAAGCAACATACTGCTACTTGGCACAGGGTGAAATACACCCATGGGCCAGGCTGGGTCCTCACAGTCCAGGCTGGCTGAAGGTATGGCTGGTTGAAGTACAAGCTGGCTGAGGGTAACGCTGGCTACATATCCTTCTGGTGCCACCTGGTAGGTGCCATTATGATGACCAAATAGTGGAGAAATGGGATAGAAAAAGAAACAGACAGTTCATGTGCTATGGAAAAAGGCAGAATTCAAGCAGAGAAGGCAATAAGGAACAGGCTGGTAGACACCTGGGACAGAGTTACATCTGGGCTCAGGATGCTGCCACGGACCATGTTTGAGTACTGCAACTGGGGTCTGTTTTGAAATCATGAACTATGTTACCTACACATTCAAATGTTCATAGCATGCAGAAGTACTCTTGCAGACATTCTCCTGCTAACACTGACCAAACGTGCATGTGTGTGGTTACCTTGCATCACAATAAAGTTAAAAATAAATCCTAACCACTCACACTGCTGTCCAGCTCATATTATCACAGAACCTTCATGACTCACCCCACACTACCACTTTAAGAAGGCACTTTTTTTGTTTTTTTACTGAAGGTAAAACTGGTTTTCATCTTCCTTCCAGTTTCTCGTTAACACATCTAGGGCTGGTGCACAGTGCTCATGGGAGTTTGATTCTTTATGTCAACAAAATGGTTTTGAGACTTATGAATATATTTACCTGTCCGTAGTTCATTCCTTTTACAATTCTTCCTTGGTAGATAGTGCCTTGGTTGGTCTGCCAACTTTTCTTGATGGACATTTGTTGTTTCCTACCACCCATCACTGCCAGGTGGCAGTGCCCACTCCTTTCATTGCAGCCCTCAGGAGGCAGAGACAGGTGGATTTCTGTGAGTTTGAGGCTAGCCTAGTTTTATAGAGTGAGTTCCGGGACAACCAAGGCTATACAAAGAAACCCTGTCTGCCAACAGAGAATTTGACTAGTATGAATAAAGAAGCTAGATATGAATTCATCTCTCTTAGAAATTACCTAAGAGTAGTATTACTGAGTTGTACACATGTGTTCAATTTTATGAAAAACTGACAAACTGATTCTCAAAGGAGCAAAACAGAGGAGTTCTAATTTTTACACATCATTCTGAGACTTTGTATTCATGGCCTTTCTAATTTAGCCATTCTGGCAAAGATAGTTTCTCACTGTGACTTTAATTTGCATTTCTTTGATGATCAGTGATGATGAATACATTTTTGCATGCTCATTGTATTTATAGGTATCATTTATGAAATGTCTGCTGAAATTTTTGTCTACTTTTCATTGAGTTTCTTTTAGAAATATTTGTATGTTTTGAATGCAGTGCTTTGTAATTTATGTGCAGCCAGCCCCTTTCCATTTCATAAATTATATATTTTAATTTTTTCTTTTTTATTACTTAAAAAACATCAATCCAAATTACCACCTCCTACCCTCCTTCCTCTCCCCTCCCACTCCTTCCTCACACCATCCCACCCACCCTCTCCAATCTTAAGAGAGGGCAAGGCACCTTGCCATGTGGAAAGTCCAAGGACCTCCCCATTACATCTAGGTTGAGCAAGGTATACATCCAAAGAGTCTAGGATCCCCCAAAGCTAATACGTGCAGTAGAGACAAATCCCAGTGCCACTGTCATTGGCTACACTGTCTGCCACATTCAGAGGGACTAGTTTGATCCCATGATCATTCATTCCTAGTCTAGTTGGAGTTGGTGAGCTCCCATTAGCTCAGGCACATCGTCTCAGTGGGTGAACCCCTCATGGTCTTGACCTCCTTGCTCATAATCTCACTCCTTCCACTCTTCAACTGGATCATGGGAGCTCAGTCCAGCGCTCTTCTGTGGGTTTCTGCCTCTGTTTCCATCTGTTGTTGGACAAAGATTCTATGGTGATTTTATTTTAATTTTTGAAAAGTCTAATTTTGGTAATTTATTTTTCCTTTCTGAGTATTGACATTTGTGCCTATTGCATTTTCTAAAACTATGAAAGATTTCTTTCTATTTTAGATGTTTTGAATAGGCATTTACTCTAAACAGGGTAAATCCTACATGCTAATCCATACTGCAGGAACACAGGGTCATAAAAACTTGTATGCTAGTTTATGCTGCAGGCAGAAGAGCAGTAAGAACTATCTAATGGCCACAGGTTGAAGATAGGAAAATGCCAGTGATAAAAATAGTAAGGCCCCAAATAAATATATCATCTCTTCACAATAAAGCTCTTAAGCTGATGTGGGCATCATGGGCAGTTTCTGTGGCTGAATCTGTGAGGCTTGCACAGGTCCATGACGGGAACCAGAATGAGGCTAAGAGAAAACCAAAATAAAATGAAGTAAGTAGGACACTGATCTGCTAAGATTCTGCTGGTAGAAAGTGACAAGGAATAGTTAGATAAACGTATACCTCATTTACAAGTTGCATTATATGTTCATGTTGAAGCTCACTTAGTAATATGAAGAAGTCATTTTGTCTCCCTAATTAAAAATTTCTTCAGTGATTTCTTACTCAGGGTTTGAAGTAGACACACCTGAATCAGGTGGCATCAATAAACAGCGTAGCATGTCAGCAATATTCTGATGTAGTCCTTGGCAGAGGCGTGAGGAAGGGTTAATTGGCTTCTGGCATGGAACTTAGAGTAGGTAACGTTGAAAGCAGACGCTTACATCACGGAGTTTCTTTGTCTCCTGGGGCTGTGATGAGGTGAACAAAAAAGATACTCTTGTCCAGTTAAGAGCTAAGCTTGAATTGAACATTTCTTTACCTTGTGAAATGTTCAGTTAAATGATTTTGCACTTTAATTTTCCAGCCTGGACCACGACCAGAAATGCCAAAATGATATGAGAAAGGCTGTTCCTTCTTACTGTTTTCCTGGCTGAGATTGGAAGAGAAAGTGCCAGCAAGCTTGTGAGAAAGCCTGTTCTCTCAAGATCTGCAACCCAGTTTGCAGAATCACGGGCTCTGGATAGTTCAGATGAGTTTGGCTGAGTGTCCTGGTGTACTCCCCCAAATCACACCCTGCAGATAGCATTGTATCTTATCAATTCATCCACAGAATACTTCATGCACTTATTTAGACATCTTAAATATTACATGTACCCACCCAGATAAACTGCTAAACACTGCTAAAAAGCAAATGTGATCCCTACAGCTAGGTTTCAGATTTCAACCTGTAATAATGAAGACAGTAATCACAGTAATAATTTCTTTGGACCTTTGTAGAAGTGGTTTCAAACTGCTGCGGAGTCTTTAAAGTACAGAGGACATTAGGGATGATCTAACTTAACTCTTCACTTTATAGTTTAGACATCTCGAGTTCAGAAATGTGGCTACTCACTCAAGGTGATGTAGTTGGGTAGGAGCGAAGTCTAGCCTGGAACATACAATACGCTCATCCTCACAGCACACCAAGGTACAAGCTGATGACTTGTTTGTTAACGTGAAAAGAAAAACAGGTAGACATTACATCACAATATGGTCCTGAGCAGTGGATACAAGGGATTTCTGACATGATGCTGGAATGGAAGACACCTTTTCCACATTCAGGTTTGCAGTGCTCAAAGACACTTTCAGGTCTGCTAAACTTTCTCCAGCGATGCACTTGTTATGTGCGCTGCAATGTTTGGTATAGATGGTGAAAATTCTTCTCTCAGTAGACTTTTGAAATATTTGTAATGAAGAAATATTTTGCTTCACGGATGTATAGTGGGAGCCCATTCCTACCCAGCTATTCAATAGCCAAGGATGGAAGTGACTGGTTTTCACAAATGTCCTATCTGGAATGTGGTAAGGACAAGGAATTCTGGCTGAAGATGGAAAGATGGGCTGCAAACATCGTGGGTGGACTCTTGGAACTGATCAATACATCCCAGTGCCCTCAGTTGCATGCTGCTTGGCTACTTTATTGCATACCGTCAGCAAACATTGCAATTGATTTTGTTTATAATAGTTTCTGTGTATGAAAACGGGTGAAGTCTGCTTATTCTAAAACATACAAAATGGTGAATATTTTCTGTTGCTCAGGCCCTCATTTTGACACACTTCTGGTGTTTTTCTATTCATATAGGCATAGGCTCTATCTATCTATCTATCTATCTATCTATCTATCTATCTATCTATCTATCTATATCTATCTATCTATCTATATCTATCTGTCTGTCTGTCTGTCTGTCTGTCTGTCTGTCTATCTATCTATCTATCTATCTATCTATCTATCTATCATCTATCTATCTATCTATCTATCTATCTACCTACCTACCTATCTATCTATCTCTGTATTTCTATGTTATTTCTGTATTTCTAACAGGTCTGTTTATTGGGGCTGATTTAATTAAAGTTAGTGTTTAAAGATCATGTTTGTATATATAATTATTGATTGATTTTTCTCATGTGCTAAATCATTTATTTTAGCCGCTATATTCTTCACGTTCTCTTGTCTCTAGGATGCAAGTCAAGGCTTTCTGCTCCATGCCTCTCCTACTTCTCATCCTGGCAGCCAACCAGCCACCCTATAGTTGGGACCAGATACATTCGTGTAACAACAATATTATGGGAACCTGGCATGAAAAATATAAATAGATTTCCAACATGACTATATCGTATCCTCTTAACAAGTAGAAAAATATTTCTATATGCACAGCACATACACTGCAGACTTTCTATAATATTAAACACTTTAAAGTCATCATAAAATCTGTGCTAAAACAGACACGAGAAACTTTGGCGACCACTACAAGTGGAGTCTTGATTCTGCTGGTGCCATGTATTCTCTTCTCCCACTGCTAAATATCTACCTGCTGGGGGAGTATAAAACAACCTGTGCAATTTAACCCAGCTGGCAATTTAAAGTGTTTGAGTGGTGGCTTGATTCCTTTCAGCTATTGGTTTGGATGATATAGGCACAATGAACATTTCAGCCTGGTGTGAATGGTGCTTACAATCATAGCACTGTTGATTTCACTAAGTTTATTTACTATCGGGTTTTATTTAGCAGATGTCATAGTGTAGGCAACTGCTATTAATGGGAATATTGAAAAATCTGAGACTGGGCTTTCTAGTGAACCAGCTGGTTTAGAAATGATATTTATGTACACATGCATTCTATGTGAGAACAAACCTAGTTCAAAATACATGTTTGCACAATGTAAGATCCCACCTAATTGTCTACTCTTTAAATAGCTACCCATTTTACTGTTGTCAAAACAAACAAAACAAAATAAATCATAAAAAATCCTAAACATTGGATTCTACTCTGAATTGCAGAACAGTATATGTCACCAATCCGTTAAGTAGGAACTAACTCGGTTGGATCAATAAAGCAAATGTAGTTTGAAAATCTTTGGCATTTGGTAACCAGAATCTGTGTGTCCAAGGTGTCAAGAGCAGATACTCTACCTGTAAGGTGACATTTCCTTCTGGAAACAAGCGTACGTCCAGCCACCATTTCAGTCCTCACCAAGCTCTACCCTAGACTCTCTTCTCTGGTTACCGTGTTATCTGCCCACCTCTGCATTCCCCCTGTCCTTCCCATAGGCTTAGATTTCCTTTCTCTCTTCTCCTTCTACCAATTGAAAACATATTCTTCAGCAGATATAATTATTCCAGTGAGAGATTTTATTTTACATATTTTTTATTGATTTTTATTGAGCTCTACATTTTTCTCTGCTTTGCTCCTCTCCCTGCCTCTCCCCTCCCCTTCAACCCTCCCCCAAGGTCCCCATGCTCCCAATTTACTCAGGAGATTTTGTCTTCTTCTACTTCCCATGTATATTAGGTCTATGTAAGTCTCTCTTAGTGTCCTCATTGGTGTCTAAGTTCTCTGGGATTGTGGTTTGTAGGCTGGCTTTCTTTGCTTTATGTTTAAAAAGCACCTATGAGTGAGTATATGTGATAATTGTCTTTCTGTGTCTGGGTTACCTCATTCAATATGATGTTTTCTAGCTCCATCCATTTTCCTGCAAAATTCAAGATGTCGTTTTTTTTTTTTTTTTTTTTTTTTCTGATGTGTAGTACTCCATTGTATAAATGTACCATATTTTCCTCATCCATTCTTCAGTCGAGGGGCATTTAAGTTGTTTCCAGGTTCTGGCTATGACAAACAATGCTGCTATGAACATGTTGAGCATATGTCCTTGAGGCACAATTGAGCATCCTTTGGATATATACTCAAAAGTGGCATTACTGGGTCTTGAGGAAGGTTGTTTCCTAATTTTCTGAGAAATTGCCACACTGACATCCAAAAGGGATGTACCAGCTTGCATTCCCACCAGCAATGAAGAAGTGTTTTGAAGATATATGGGTGAGTGTGTGTGAGTGTGTGTGTGTGTGTGTGTGTGTTTGTGTGTGCGCACGAGCACACGCGTACACGTGCACACACGTATACACACGCACATGAGCTTATGGAAGCTAAAGGAACTTTGGAATCATTCCTCAGGTGTTGTCCACTATTTATTCATTTATATTGAGACAGTTACTGGCCTACTTTCCTTTAATTTTTTTTTATTTTGAAGCAGCATGTTCTTAAACCAAGTAAACAAAAGATATGGGAATGTTTTTAAATAGGAAAATACTTCAGGATTTTTACTCCATTATAGCTTATTATTTCTGTGTTTCCAACAAATTGTAAGAAATGGTGATTAGAAACAGTCACTTTATTTGTAAGACTTCCAAGACTCCTTTGGCCAACTAGTGAGGGTACCAAGTCATGTTTTCAGATGCTAGGTATTAGATACTGTAGAGGAATAAAATGTACACCTTTTTAAAAATAGTTGCTATATCTTAACATTTGTTTAATTTTCAAGTGAATAATAGATTCACATGGTTCAAAAAATTAACAAGGGTAAAAATAAATGCAAAGTTCTTATTTATCATTCTCCATCTGCTGGTTTCCATGCCAACACTAAAACAGCTAACCTATGTTATTAGTTTCTTGGGCAGATTTCTAGAGACCTAAAAAAATCTTTATATAATTAAATGCTACACATATTCCTTTCCCTACTCTTAAGACCATTCAACATATAATACTTTTTGAATCTTCTTTATCTTATGCATTAATGGCATGCATCTTGCTTATTCTCTTCCTTTCTTTTTATTGTTTTTATGCTGGTACTTGGAAGTGCTATAGCTTATTTAAGTACTTCTGTGTTGATGAACCTTTAGACTGTATAGCTCCTTGCTATTACAAGATGTGCTGCAGTAAATAGCCATGCACATTCATGATTTTCCCATGTGTGAATATATCTTTAAATATGCTCCTAGAATTGGAACTGCTGAGTCAAAGAGTTATGTACTTGTAATTTCAATAAATATTGCCAACTTGCCTTCCAGCATGATTATACCTATTTAAACTCCCACCAGCAATGAGTCACTGTTCTCATTTTTCTGTTTCTTGCCAACCTTAAGGGTTGTCAAATTTTTGGATTTTTATCAATTTGATAGTAAAATATAGTATCTTGATGCAATTTTAATTTGCATTTTTTATGTAAAAGTGATTTGAACATCTTTTTATGTATTTATAAGCTATTTTTACTTCCTTTGCTATGAATTATTATATTTGCTTTCTAATAAGATTTTTCTCCTTGAATTCTTTTTTAATATATTTGAGAGCTTAAGTCTCAGATTGTGTCATTCTTTCATATTATTCTCCTTTTTTCCCTACTTGGAATGTTCTTACGGCTACTGCTATGGATAAATGCATTAGCATGGTGTTTTGCCTAAATATTGAAATACAGTATAAATAGATAGCTAATAGATTGTGTATGAGTATAGAATGATTTTAATGCCTTTTTTGTAATATACATAATACTGTGCAAAAAATTCTCACATCTGTTTTGAGGGTTAACTATTTCTATAGGCAAAGGAAGAATGTAAATTATTATATGAATGAAGTGTTTATTAATTTGCTTATTATGCACAATGTATGTAAAATTCTCTAATAAAAAAGCTCTAACTATAGGTAACATTAGTCATGAGGTGTATCACTCTCCTTTATGAAGAGATATATTTGAAGAGTCAGTATTGGTTCAATTTCAATTGTTTGTTAGAAGCTACACTATGTCTTTCCTTTTCTCTTTTCTTTTTGCTCCCTCCTTCCCCTTCTCCATTGTTCTTCCTATCCTGAAACTTCCTGAGCACGCCCTATCTGACAGACTTACATTTGGATTGTTGAGACAGAACTCCTTTTCTGGAGGCCTTAGCCTTATAGCTTTTCTGATGTTCACTCTGTAATGTTTTCATTGTGTGACACAAATCTCAGAATCATAATACAATACAGGACCCTATGAAGAAGCAAGCCTGCTTTACCTCTACCCATGTGAAAAGCATGGCACGGGCCAGTTTCACCCATGAGGCAGAAGCATCTCAACCCAACCCCTGGCTGTCTACAGCAGTAAGCGTGGCTTCCTTGCTCATGAATCGATAGCACACATTTTCTAGAAGATGTGCACAGGCTGTAGGTTTTGACTTCTGAGAAAAACAAAAACAAATTATAAGACTAAAAGTGGTGTCAAATTGCTCTGGGATACTAAAGTGATGTTAACCACATAAAGGACACACGCCATTTGCCTCAGACAAGACAGAGGGTTTGCTTCTTATGTGTGATTGTGCCTGCCAGTGATTTTTGTGGCACTGACCCAAGTTTTCAGGACACTATCATATTTTAAGTTTTTCTAATGAATTATAATAAAATTTCTGTAGTTTACATCAAATTGTGTTGAATGGCATTTTTAGCAAATTGTGTCACATTGTGATTTTTTCCAAAATTTACAAAATTTCTTGTGCCAAAAAATAATCAGTGAAAATGATTTTGTGTGAAACTTTTTGAAAGCCAAATTTAGCTGATTTTGCTAAACAGCAAACAATTTATTCAGTCTTTTTCCAAGCCCCTTTTCTGTGCCTTGTTCTGTTTCCAATCCCCCTCCACCCACCCAGCTTCTTTCACTGTTTACTGGCCTTTGTTTCTGCTCCTAGTTCATCTTTCTCTAACATGATCAGCCCTCTTTACACCCCCCCCCCCACACACACACACACTAACTATACCAAGCCTTGGGCTATGGTTTTGGGTTGAGGGTCACAGAGGTCATGGATTTTCCACTGAAAGAAAGAAACAAAGGGGGGGGGGAGGGAATGATTACTTTTGCTGTCTCTCTTGTGCTTGGTACTGAGGAATTCATTCTCCAGTCCCCTGGCAAGTGTCGGGACTGTGGGACTAGGGCAGAGGGAATTCACCATAAGACCACAGCAGTGAGGCTGTAGACAAAGGAAGGACTCATTTGCATATGCCTGACTCCAGTGCGGAGGTAGGTAGACGACTGGACTAGATTTCTGAGACTGTTCCTTTGAACTGACTTGTTTCTCAAAAAGT
Organism: Arvicola amphibius; assembly: GCF_903992535.2. Taxonomy (NCBI): domain Eukaryota; kingdom Metazoa; phylum Chordata; class Mammalia; order Rodentia; family Cricetidae; genus Arvicola; species Arvicola amphibius. The sequence continues at coordinate 68,060,379 of NC_052049.1, read as the reverse complement.
AAAGACAGAAAGGAGAGGCACAGACTATATTTAGAGACTGGGTTTCTGGATTAAAAATGACCTTTTCAGTCACTCAGTTTTCTTGAGTGTGATATCAAATGAAGAAAGTAGTACTTGATATAGCAGTCTCCAGCCCTTTACAGATTTGGGCAATTGTATTATCCTCATGTATGGGTAAGGAGATTGTCTTAGGGAACCTGGCTAAGCAGGGTTTTTTTTTATTTTTTAATACTTTTTTTCTGATTTCAAAGTCACTCTCTGAGTCACCATTATACAACACACAGCACAAAGCACAAGGAGAGGGATTGCTCTCCTGGTCTGTTTTGAAATATTTTCAGGAGACAGAAACCCAGCACTTCCTCATTTTCAGAAGCTCCCCACTCTTTGTGAACATGTATTACACCAGAAGATGGAGACTGAAGTTTGTGACTTGAACCCTGGAAATCATCAAGTTATGACCTTCCTGTTTCTTTGACAATGTAGAAAACTTGGTCACTTGGCAGTAAAGTGTCAGAGCAGACTGCAGCGGTGCCGCTGTCCAGTCAGAATGGGCTGAGGAATAAAAAATGTCCAGAATCGTCTCCCCCCGCCAATTACTTTTGTTGTTGTCGTAAGCAAGCCACAAAAGCTTATAGTGAGTATCAAGAAAAGCCACATAATTACAGGGCCATGTTCTGTGGCTTCCATGTGTGTTTTTTGAGTCTAGCCCGCATCTAGACTATGTGCTAATGTCTACCTGCTGAACATAATTTGATTTGCAGTAAGTGAGGTTTTCAAGACTTTCTTGGCAACTCATTTGGGGGCAGGGCTTTTGGGCCAACCATGTGAAGCTAGAGAGTGCTGAAGAACATCTGACTGGCATTTTCTGCTTGAAGAGGGTGTTGGGTCTTTCGCAGAAAGGATCATAAAAGCCTGAAACTGTCACAAATGCTTTAGGGAGGTCTGTAAATTTGGGCTTCTGTGAATTTAGCTATCCCTTTCAGACTAGTGTGTGATATCAGTGTTATTTCTGAAGTTTCAAACATCTTTTTTATTATTATTATTTTGTGACCTTTCCGTAAATAGTGTCTATTACTTTGATACATGAATTTTTGAAGTACTTAGCAGTCTCTTGCTATTCCCTGGTGCCCAGGTCAACATTCCTGTCATCTCTAAGATGAAACATGGAGACTTTAAGTGACTTGTTTATGGGGTCCCAGGAAGCCAGCATCTCTGCTGGACACAAAACTTCCTAAGTTCTGGGCTTTAGATTAATTCATTCAGCCAAGTAACCCCCCCCCCCAGCAATTATGTATACACATTATGCATCTGACCTGGATATTGCAGCAACTCTTTCCAATTTGCATAATGAGTAATACATCAGGCACCAAGAAGAAAGAACTCCTTGCTACAAAGAGCTGAGTCTTAGAGTGGCCCTAGCCTTAAAGACCTAGCCTTACAGAATTAGGAAGAGTCCGAGGGCAGAGTGACTAGGTTCTAGCACAGGCATAGAAGGGGAGGGCTAGATAAGGAGGTGAGCCTGGGCTCTGACAATGCATTGTGGAAGAAAAACAAGCTCAGATTTTTTTTTTTTTGGTTAGGTCTTTCTAAATAAATACAGTTTGACAATTAAATGCTGGAATCCATTGGGCAATTTAGGGACTGTCAAGAGATACTCTGGATAATGGAGGTGTGTCGAGGTGCAGAAATACATGTGGAATCTTAGAAACAGAGACTTTCCCCTCCCATTGTACCTAAGGGCACAGGTCATAAAGTGTAGGTAGAAAATTAATGTGTGTGTGTGATTAGTCTTTGAACTATTTCTTTAAAAATGATTTTTATTAAAAGTTAAAAATTGAAGTGACATAGTCTCATTATGTGTATTCAGAAAATTTTAGCAAATGCAGAAAAGCAAAGAAAGTGAAACCATCTGGAATTACACCATGTAGGGACAATCATCATTCAAGTCATGGTGTATTTTCCTCATGTAAAAATGGGTTCTCTCTATTAAAAAAAGATAATGGTTATGCATTTAAGTATGACAATGTAATTTATCAGTATGTATTTTATATACACAGACTATATATATACATATATATATATGGCATATTGTCTTATAATCCACTTTTTAAACTTAATATGTTTTGAGCATCTTCTCTGGTCATTATTTTCTTCACATTGCTCCTGATGGCTGCGCAGCATCTCATTGTGAGAATGAATGTATCATCACTTATTTAACCAATCCCTCATTGCTAGACATTTATGTTGTTTCCAATTTTCTTTGTTATAAAAGGCTATGATGATGCAAATTTTATGTATAATAGCATCACATGGTATATATTTTATTCATATCATCCAGAAGACTTCAAACATAGAGTCTCAACCATATCACTGTTTTTAAACCTCTTGATGGGAAGACTATAGACTTGGGAAGGGGCACTGCGGGGAGTCCAGCCAAGGCTAAGGTTAAAGCATGAAGCAGTGCTGGCTCATTAGAAATGAAGGTAAGCCTGACTCTCCAAGAGTGTATGCTTCTATATGGTTGACGACACATACTCTTCATAAGGGCTCTACAGCAGTAGAATAGTTTGTAATTAAGACGCTGAAGAACACTACATCTAAAAGGTGTTAAAAGGTGAGAAACTCATCCGTATGCTGAAACAGTTTGTCTGCCATATTTGAAGTAGCCGTTCTAAGGCAGATGCTTGAGTAAAAGGAAAAGGCAGCATTCCAATCCTAACTGCAGCCATGAGCCCTGTACCCACAGCCAGGCATTCTGTCGTATACTTTAACTATCTGACTCTACTTTTCCAGAGTTTGTGGAGTTCACTAAAAGTTTGTGGGAAGGCAGCATTGTCTTCTCATGAGATTTTTCTTGTGCAGGTTTGTAATACTAAGGACTTAAATCTAACCTTTTTGTTATGTTTTACAGTTCTAAAATAAAATTAATACACAAAATGCATAAGTTTTTATGAACATCAGAAAACACAGATACTTCTTACTAGCTCTTTGTTGTTTAAGCTCTACATTTTCCTCTGATGTTTAAATCAGCAGTGATAATAATGTGACTGACAGACAAGGTTGTCTGGGCTAAAGGGACATGTCATCTTAGCAAGTGGCTGCATTCTATAGCCTGAAGTCATCAAAACCTTGCTGTCTTTTTGACGACTCAGATTTGCAGTTTGTATATTCTAACCAGGATCTAGTAATATAACGATGGAGCTCTCAGACGGGTCTGTGAACATGGCTGGAGAATAACATGCTTTGTTTTCCTTCCTCTTGGGGTGACCATTGTCTCCATTTAGTCCTGTGCTCAGTGAGTCATTAATTAAACCCAGAATCTTTCTAAGTGACCTGTTGCGGCATTGAGGTTTATTCCCAACTTATTCTGCTTCACTGCATAATGTCTGTCTAATGGGCCTTGTTTTTATTTTTTGAAAAAAAAATTCCCTCATACTTCTGCATACCACAAGGATTCATTTCTGAGATGAAGAGCAAAGACTAGGTTAAGAAAAACACAGGCACCTCCAGAGTGCAAGAACTGCAATAAAACCATCACCTCTAACAACAGCCGAGCATGAAAAGATAAAAAACAGCCTGCCAAGAATGTAGTAACCACCCATTCACTTTTAAATGCTCGCCACACTTCAGTGCACAGACCTAATTACTTCTCTGCATTCCCAAATCCACTTTGCCCGAACTGCAATCAGAAACCTGGCGTTAAAATATTTTAGACTTGGAGGATCAAGACTAATTATGGGCCTTAGCTGCACCTTTGGTTGCTCTCCCCCACCCCCTTCTCTTCTCCGGGTTACTTTAAAGCACGCTCCACTGGAAGAAAGGCTGCCCAGTCCCAGTTGGGGGTGAAACAGTGAGAGAATAAAACAAAGAACAACTCAACTCAATTCAGTAAGCTTCAATGAGGTTGGTATATTTAATGTGAGCCCAGGGTTAGCCCACAGAATTGTGGCAGAATGCAATATTCTCAACAAAAAAAGATGTGTTTAAGGTTGGGTAAGGCCCCATAAGGCTGTTGTTGGTGTTTAAGCAGTCCACTGAGGTATTTAGCACTGAGGGTTTCTAAACATTCCAGCTGAGAATTAAACCGCAGCTTTACAGTAGCTGCTTAAAGGTTTGGGGGGCTGGGAGCGTCCCCTCCCCCTTGTATTGAAAGGTCAACAAACAGTAGGAAAGATCATGTCATAACAAAGATGAAGTCACCTATTATGGAGTATAGTGACAGCTAATAGCATTATCAGAGAAACTAATCCAGGTATTAAATAGTGTAATTGTTCAAATGATATCATGGTTATTAGAACACCCAAGCATGAGACATTCTTCATTTTATGCAACATGGAAGTATTGCAGGTGAGCTTCGTGCCTTGACAGGCACTTGTTATAAATATGTAAATATTAGAAAACTGGCTCAGTAGTGCAGTTTTCTTGCTTCATAAAGAACACATTTTTGATACACAGATGTTACGTTTCATGCATTTACTAAACTACTTTTGGGTAATTCTTCTGAGAGTTAGACTCTTAAGCTCTCATTCATGCAGAATACTGTGGAAGTTGGTGCTAATGTTTTGCTTAGTTAGGCATTTTTGAGTCTCGTGGACTCAATAAAGACCAATTTGAACACACACACACACACACACACACACACACACACACACTCACAGAGTATCATTTCCCAAAAGTTCATTTCTGAAACAGAATTGGGGAGAGTTAAAATCAGACTCAAGTTTGAATTGTAGTGTTATGTGAGTAGGTGTGAATGTGTGGATCTCTTATTTATGATATCAGACTTTATTAGGAAAGGGTCTTTTGCAGAGTGTGCAAATACCCCCTCCATGGAACCTCACCAGACTGCAAAATTTTTCATTGTTTTTTTTTTTAAATTTTAATGCTCATTAATCCAGGTCGCAAACTATATTACAGGGAGTTCAAACTTGAAGATGTTTCAGCTGGTCAGACAATAATACAAGGAGCATGTACATGGCTCACAGCTCCCAATTAGCCGTGCTTCTTGGGTAGGTAATTTATTCTACTCAGAGGCATCAAATATCAGAGAAATCATGGGCCAAAACAGTAATTATCTGTAGGGAATTCAAAGACTTGAAAGCCAATGATTCCAAAGAAATGCAAACAGAGTTCTTTTCATTATGTGGTCTCATCTTAAAACCTGGAAAAAGAGGCAGGCCCTGGCTGTGAACCTTTCCACTTCGGGGTAAAACCAGGAGGCTACAGAAAGCAAAGACAGTGATCAGGGACTTTTCTGCACTAAATCCCATTGAAGGGGAAGTCAAAGAGCACAGATTGCAGGCTCTCTGTTTCCACCATTGAAATGAAGGGCTCTGCAGGCTGAAGGGAGGAACAGGGGACAATATCAAATCATAGACCTAAGCAGAATGACAATACAAGGTCTGGCAGTTTAATTTGAAGTTTAAAGCCCAAGTGAAATAAAATAATCTTTTCAAGGATAAAAAAGTAATCACAGAATTTTTTAAATTCCACAGCAAATTCTTCTTAAGAAAAGCATTTATACTTAAAAATCTCATTTCCTTTATGCTGCGTTCATATTTTATAATGCTGGTCTTGAAAATCTGGGGCTGCCAGCCTTTGAATACAGAATCTGACAATTAAGTTCTTCCTCACTTATAGTCTTACTTAGTTTCTTTCTGTTTTTAACACTTTATTTTTTTTTTTTGAGAAAGAGAAAGAGAGAGGAGCGAGAGGGGTGGTGGTGATGGTGGTGGTAGTGGTGGTGGGAAGATGGCCCCAATTTAAAGAGATGGTAAAATTGTTCAAGTTGTGTATTCTATGGGAAGTGCACTGGTTTTGGTCCTTCCACCTATGAAGCACTTGAGTCCTTACTATTCTGTAGGGGCTGCTGGCTTTTACACATGTCCTCCAATTTTATAGATAGTCATGGGTAATGCTAACTTTTCACTTAAGAAGGTCAGGGCACAGTCCTCCTGCCAAATTTATATTATCTCCACCCGTGCATCATCATAAACCAATAGCAGGTGATAGAGGGAGGAATACAATTCTCTGTAGTTCTCTTGCTCTCACCCCTGATGACTCTGTTGTGGTTTTGGGAGAACACATTTACACATACTCTAGCCAATTTCCCAATATTTCCCATAGCTTCCCCAGATTTCTAAGTTAGGTTAATTCTGTATCTAGACATAGAAGGATTGTCTACGACAAATCTGCACACTTTGCACACTGACAGGTGCTCCTTAAGGATTATTGATAAGATTCATGCATAGATGAATATGTAGCCCAGCAGGCATCCAACAGTGGCGTTGTGAGCACCTCTTGGTATGAGCAAGGGATTCCAACTCCCAAGAAGCTGCACCAGATATTTTGATGTTTCCCTCCAATTTCTAATGTATTTAGTCCAGTTTAAAGCAGTACATGTTATTCTACTTAAGAGAGCGTTTTGTTTTCTGACTTTACATGTGCAAGATTTTAAGAAATTATATTTATTTTAGAAACTACATATAAAAGTGGCCGTATTTGAGCTGGCAAAAATAGTGAATTCTTATACAGCCAATGCTAGCATACCATTTTTGGCATTTCAAATTACTTAGTACATTTTAATTCTCTCATGTTCCTTTCTCAGGGGTTTCAATAAGGAAGAGTGGTGACTCCTTTCCATAGTGGAGAGAGAGTGCACAGATGATAAGAAGGGCCCTCGCATCTTACCTGCAGCTCAGGCGTCAGATACCAAGACGCCCTTTTTGTATTAACTGACTTTGTCGAATTAATTGAGAAACAGGAGGGAAGGATGGGAGTGGGCAGGGGCTAAGAGGAAGGTGAATGATAGACACATGTGAAGTTGTCAAAAAACAAATTTGACAAACGTACACCAGAAGAGGGAAAGATGAACAAAATGAAATATGCCTCTTGGTGACACAGATAGAGCAGAAAATCTTGGCTCTAGTTTAATGACTTGCCTTCTGTATTTCTTTCAGGTTACTGTCTTCTCTGTATTTTTATGACTGAACATTTACTAAAGTTGTTTAATTCTGTTGTGCAGCTTTCTCTGACTCTTTGTTGTTTGTGTTTCTTTACGTTGAAGGAACACAAACTTCTAAGGGAACCATTTGGATTCCCACTGTCTCCTGTCTGCACTGCTTCATTTTTCTGAATCCCAAAGGCTTTGCCTAGGTCTTTCTCAGACCTGGATGTTCCTGTGTCTTCCTGCTTCAGTGCTCCTGTTAACAACATTATCCCCGCTGCCCAAATTCTTTAGAGTCAAAGTCCAGAAGGCATTTCTAATAGAGTGTTTTCCTTCATGTTTTATAATTATGTTCTCCTCAGTTTTCACTAGAGACTTGTGTTCTTTTCTGTGTATGCCACAGCCCTGTATGCTCAAGACTAACAGAGTGAACTCAGAACCCTGCTGCAGTTCTGCCCACCTCCCTTCCCTCCAATTCTGCTGCTAAACGAATGTTTGTAAGTTCTAATACTCAGTTTATACCTGCAAGATCCGTGAACGTCCCACCACTGCATAAAGACTTAGAGTTTGTACTTCCATTTGACCAATAGAACTATTTTTCCCATCATCCGAGTGTTATTGTTGTCCTGGCCTGTCTGGGTTTTCAATCTTCCTGGATATCCTCATTCTCAACTTTGGACTATGGCCCTATCTTTTGCTTTCTACCTTCTGTCTCAACCACGTTCACTCTTCTCACCATGAGGTCTCTCTGTTTTTGTCCACATAGATTTCCATTTCCTTTGACAAGAGGATGCTCCAAGTCCTACTTTCTCTTTGTAGTTTATGATTACCCTGACACTTTGGTAGGATGGAAATAGGCCTGCGTTGCAGTCAGTAAGCTTGGTTCCTAAGTAGTTTTCAACAACATATCAATACTGAATTTGACTTCTGGAGAATGAATGGTGGTTTTAAGTCCTTCCCCTTCAAAGCCCAAAAGCCGCCCAAGAGCTCCCCAAGAGCCCTCCAGTGCTGTCATGTGAAACTCTGTTGCCACTAAACAAATATGGAATAAAAGTCCCCTTCTGAAAATTTGGCCTAGAATGTTAAAGTTAACTTAATCTCCGGCTTCACATAGACCCCCCAAGTGGAAATAAATGAGCAAACTCCCACCCCCTGATCTGCCTCATACAGAGAAATATCAACCTCACTGAATTATTTCAACAGAATGTTTCTTTGCCCAAGGTGTTAGACCCTGGCATAAATATAACATTTACTGAATAGTTCATCTCCTTTTCTTATAAGGTAGATCTATGAGTTTTAAAGAAATAGAGTTGAAGATTCTCTAATCTACCTCTCCTCAGGGTAGTTTCTCATGAAATAACCATTTTTTCTTTTGATTATTTTTATTATTATTTATTATTATTATTATTATTATTATTATTTAGCTATTCAGTTATCACTCATTTGTCTATGTTTTTCACTAAAAACATATAGTTACAGTGCTTTACAGATACTAATTTGTTTCATTGTCTCTTTCCCTTATAAGGTAGGCAGTGTACTCATAATCACTGTCACCACATCATCATCATCACCACCACATCATCATCACCATCACCACCACCACATCCTCATCACCACATCATCATCATCATCACCACCATCATCATCACCACATCATCACCACATCATCATCACCACCACCACCACCACCGCATCATCATGATCATCATCATCACCATCACCACCACTACCACATCATCACCATCACCACATTATAATCACCACTACCACATCATCACCACCACCACCACGTCATCATCACCACATCATCATCACCATCATTCTCATCACCATCATTGCTACCACCACATTGTCACCATCATCATCACCACCACCACCACCACAACATCACCATCATTCTCATTACCATCATTACCACCACTACATCGTCACCATCATCATCATCACCACCACCACCACATTATCACCAACACCACAACATCACCATCATTACCACCATCACATCGTCACCATCACTATCATTAGTCTGAGGAAACTAGTGTGTTAAAGAGCACACAGTAGGGCATTTGGAGAGGACTGCAAGCTCAGGCAAGTAGTTGGCTCCCTTGATTTTGTTCTCTCAGCCAACTTGTAGAGAGCTTCCTCTGAACTTGTTCTGTGAATCCTGACACAGTTCCTGTGAGTTTGGATGTGCAGCTTCCCTGTTGCCTTCTTCAGACTCTCGCTCTCTTTCAGCACGCTCTTCCTCAATGATGGCTAAGCTTCAGGAGGAGGGCAGGCCATAAAGATATCCCATTTAGGACTGAATTCTTTAATTTTTCTGCTGTACTTTGCCAAGCTGTGGGTCTCTCTGTTAGTCACTGTGATACTGCACACAGAAGCTTCAATGAGCTGGCATTTCTACAGCTGTATCATGTCTGGAAGGACCTTCGCTACCATTCATCAATACAGATTGTATCCCCTCTTGATGTTTAGTGTTCCTGACTGTTCTGTTTCTCAGTGTGATGGACACTGTGGTTTTTCACACCTATGCTCAGAGAAGTCGTGAGCACTTATGATTCTTTTACAGCTTGGCATGTTCCTTCCTCGGCTGTGTAGTGTGGCTGAAGGGTCTGCTAGCTTTCTATTGTTCTCTGCAACATTTATATATCCATGACAGAACCTGACTCAATGATCCATTTTTTATACAAGGAATTTTATAAGTAGAAATAATCACAATTGTAAAGAAGATTTTAAGAGCAGATTCTCACTTTGTTAATGTTTGCAAATGTAGACTACAAGATTGCTAGCTGATATTTCCAAATGCACTTAGACGATTTCTTGGAAGATTTTCAGCAAGGCCCCCGTGTCACCCCCTTTCCTGAAGGAGTAGGCTGGCACCTCCTGTTCTGCACATGGACAGGCCTTTATGTTCATTAACTAAATAGGATATAGCTGCTTTGAATCAGAAGGAAGATGGGTGTTATGACAAACCTAGTAGAAGGTGTGATTATCATTGCATGAAATCAGCTATGGAAGACATGTCACATTTCTTACTTTGGGCTGACTATGGTCCATCACAAAGCCATCTTGAAGGCCTGCTTATGAATTCAGTTCCAAATATAAGGCCCCTCACAAGCCCCTGAAGTACCTCCAGTACTCATTCTGTCAATCTGAATGCTTATTTCTGGTCAGCAAGTTTGGTTGCTTCTCTTTTGTGCCAGGAATATTTGCCAGGCTCTGAGTGTTGTACTTATTTCAGCCTAAGTCAGGATTCTGATCTCTCTCATGATTTTGAGATATCATTAGCACTGGATTCCTGCTGCTGGCTGACTTCTGGACTGGTAACTTCTGACAAGCTTTCTATCACAGGGCTAACTGTGTTCCCTTGAAATTTATACATTAAAGTTCAAATCCCCAATAAATCATGAAGTAACTTTATTTGGAAATCGAATCTTTTAGCAGGTCATCACGTTTTTTAAGAGGTCATATGGATTGTTTTAGCCCAATCCAACAGGTGTCCTAAAGAGATTAGGTCAGACACATACACAAATAAAAACCAAATAAAGGCTTAAGAAGGTCACAGACATCCCAAGTAGAGATTAGAGATAAATCCAACCCTATGGACATCTTCATCTCAGACTTCACCTTTCAAGAGTTTGAAAGCAACATTTTCTGTTAGTTAGGCTAACTAGTTTGGGGGTATTTTGCTATGGTATCTTGAGTAAGCAATACGTAGGCATGGAAGCAGATGAGGAGGATTAGTATTGAACCCAAGAGAAAGCAGAATTTCATGTCTCTTTCCTAGATGTTTGATACTTTCACTTCTCACAGGAGAGCCAGGACTGGTTATGGTGGTGGTGGTTCACTACTCTGTTACACCAAGGATGGCCTCCTTCTGCTCTGCTACAGCCCCAGTCTCCCTATGAGCACTTGGCATGGGAAAGAATTTCTGAGTGCAGACTCCGAAGCCTTTGCGTCAGTCAAAACCATTCCTCTAACCTTTGTTAAAACTCTGTTTCCTTTTTACTCACTTTTATAGTTGCCACCTCATCCCCTCATGTTCTGCTGAGGTGTCCTATTTATAGCAATCTGTCGCCGTTTGTAACTCCATTATAAGTTTGGTTTTCCACTCAGCTTTTTAGTGAGAGGTAAGCTACTTGGCTGTGTCTCATTAGATAAAGCAGTAGCCATTTTTCTTTATGGTTTTATGTCCCCACCTAGACTATGGATTGGGACTTTGAAGACTGAGATTCCCTAAGTAGGGACAGGGGAAGGAATTGGAGAGGCATCCCAAATAGGAGAGTAATATACGAAAGTGCAGGGAAGCATGAAACTGTCTATATATGCTTATGAGATTCTTCTTTTCTAATCTATTTTGAGAGTCTATAGCAAAGTGGAACTTAATTTATAAATATCTTCCCAATGACTAATTTGACAAGTCCATAACTATTCTACCATGGGAGAGAAGGCTACACAATTTTTACTCAAGAGTCTTGGTTTAAGCATACCTGATTTTGATTAATTTAGGGAACTAAGTGATTATGGAGTAATTAACTTGATTTCTTGGTCTGACTTACATAATCAGTCTTGTAGTTCTGAGTATATATATTATACTGTAAAACCTTTGCCAAGCTTAATCTGAGGTTTTGCTTAGATAGTTTACACCCTGAGGCTAAAGTTACAGTATTTAGCTATAGTCTTTGGTTTAATGAGCTGATATACTCTTCTATGGATTGAAACCACTGATTTCTAATATGCCTTAATCAAACAAAATAAGAGCAGTACCTGAATTCTGTCTCAGCTGCTGTTGTGTTCAGTTTACTCTTAGCTTGGTAGTAGAATGTATGTTCCATACGATGTATAGTTTGTTCCTATATTTAGTTTTTTCTATGTCTTCTACTGTTATTCTCTATTTTATTGGGAGAACAAAAATTGGTTCAAAAAGAGATAATTCCAATTTTTTAAAGTGTGTGAAAGAAGTTTTCATAAAAAATTTACGTATACAGTTAAAACATCACACATTTTGTTATAGTACATTAAAGACAGCAAAAATAATCTTTGAACTTCTTCCTATTAAGTGGTAGGTCTGTTTCTTCTAGCAATGAATATGACTGAGTTCTATGACTTTTTGACTAACAGAGCATACTGGAAGTGATAGAGCATAGTTCTCTGCTTGGAGGAATTTAGCATTGGAAAGCCTACTTCTGTGATACTTTGAGGTCTGTTCCAGTAGCTAAGAAACTGGGATACCTTGAGGCTGTTTTGCTGTGAGGAAGTCTAGGCTAAAGTAGGGAGATAACAAAGAGAGAGACCTGTGCTGGTCACTGTCCACTATCGTTTCCAGACTCCACGTCTCTGTGTGAACAACCCAGGCAAATTCAGCTCCTAGTGTATGCTACCATATTACTCCAGCTAACTCCACAAAGAGAATTGCCCAATGTCAATCTTGTTTTAATTCCCAGCTTACAAAAGTATGAACAAATAGTAAAATGATGAGTTATAGCTCAGCCATCTGTTGTTCTACGACAGTGGATGAGATCTCAGTCTTATTTAAGGATCAGGTAAACATCCATCTTCAAAACTATTTAAGATCACAACATTAATTTCTCATAAAATGTGCAACCTTCTAACTTAGTAACATAAATTTAGCAATTTACTTAAATATTTTAAGCTTTCCAAGAAAATGAATTTCTTTATTTATATCAAGAATAGGCAGTGACTTTTTCAATGAAAATATATTCATTAATGTCTTTTAGAAAAATAAATGTATTTTAGATAATATATTATTATATTACATTTTCAGTAAAATTAAATTCAGTAATTCCATAAACTCAGATTTAACTTTAATTCTACAACTTGTTTGAATAAAAATTGTGCAATCTATAATCTAGGATTCATGTGGATAATAAGAAAATGTTGCAGCTCACTGTTAATGCTCTGGACTCAAATGGGATAATTTTCTAGTTTGTATGATCATTTTTATAAAGTAATATATCTATACATGTGGAGAAAGTAATTTTCCCTAAATTTTTATCTTGGAACAGGAACATGATACATTATAAATCAATTGATATTATATGTCTCTATCTGTTGTTGTGAATTAAAATTTTGTTCATTATAGAATTGTGATTTCACGAAATACAGAATAGCTTTGTCATATGAATTGGAATTTTTCTACATTCTTCATTTGAAAAATTATTAAGAATGTGACAGCTTATGAAACCAAACTGTTTTATAATACACATTTTCTTTCTTCTTTTTCTGGTGGTGTCTTGTATCAATGGAAAGACCGCCCCCCCATGTGTCCCTCTTTATCAAGCACATGTGATTCCTAGACACACTTTTCGTCTTAGTAACTAAAATTATTTGGTTATCAAAGCCATATACTGCTCGTGATTTGATTTTCATCCTTTTTAGACTGAGCCATGATATTGCTCTGGCCTTGAAAACATTAAAATGGTCTTTGTTTGATATTCAACATGCAATTTCAGAAAGTCATGTTCATTTTAAAAATTGAAACCAAGTGTTAGAGAGTTATAAGTGTTTAAACAAGGCTTAGGAATAAAGCCATATTTTCTAAGGGATGATGGTGGAGTGAGGATAAAATGGAATAAACATTAAAGCAGTTAGGGCCTTTGTTGTGTGTGTGTATGACTGTAGAGACTTTTTGTGTGCACATATCCATCCAGCGACCTTCTACAGAATGGACATAAAGCATTGTTTAAAGCCGAGACTATTGTTAAAGAAAATCGTTAGAATCTTACAACAAGATACTTCTAAATTTGCTCTACTGGCCTACAATTTTTTTCCAATAGACTGTTTCTAATAAAGAAATATTGGCCCATATATTTTGTGACAAATCAGACTTGTTTTAGTAATGCAAATTATGTGACCTGATTTGAAACTATCTGAACACCAGGAGATTAGATGCCACCTGCCCTTGGTTAACCTACCCCTTCTGGGTGAACATATTTTTCTATGCTAAGTCCATATAAGAATAACACAACTGTATGTTTTCAAAGTAGAGATTAAGTTACCTTGCGATGAGTGTGTCCAGGATTTTGTGCTTCTTATTGACACAGTCAGCAAGTGGATAGTTTTTGCTCAGTTTCTGTCGAAAGCTTCTGCTGCAGAGAGAGCTGCTGTCTTCTCTTGCTGCATATGTTATGAAGCATGCTGGCTTGTCTTGTGTAGGGTTCTGATGACAAGGGTTAGGGAACAACCGGAATGAGACACTAGGAAATCATAGTAGTCATGACATGAAGATGATCCAGATTCACTTCATAAAACAGACACCCCATCCTAGAGGCTGCTGGACAGTTTGTTCTTCACCCTGAATAGAACTTAAGTCATAATATACGAGAAGCACCAAGGCTCTTTTTGGGGGGAGGAGTTCAGTAAATAATAAACTTAATGTCATTTCAAAGTACAAGTTGAAGTTTCATATGAAAAATCACCACAAACAAAAGTGAAGTCATTTAATAACAGGAAAGATTCAACAATGATCACCTTGAATTTTCTTAGAATTATTATTTTGATATTGTTTACTAAAAACTCTAGTTTTCAAATATGCAGTTCTTCATTATTAGGTATCTTTAATAAATCAGTTACCATTTTTTTTTAAATAATTCTGCCCCTGGCTAAGAAAATTCTTAGAAAGAGCTTGTTGATATAGCTTTGTGAAAGCCAGGGTGAAACTCCTCGATTTGTAATCGTATCACCGCAGTCCACTGTTCTACTCAGTTTGCCTTCTCTGCGTGGACCCCATAACTTTGTGCTGGCATGATCAAGCCTGGCAGCTGCAGTCACACAGTCAGATGGCTGCTGCCTTACTAGCCTGTGCTGTCAGGAGTTTGCTCCAGGGGCCAGTGACAAAGAAGAATTCTGCAGGTCATCACCACTGACCTAGAAACGCAAAGAGGTTCTAGCTTTTGCCTGTGGCTTCAGGCCGCGGCACAGCTCTGTTCAGCTAAGCTATGTATCCAGCAGCCTGAGACTTGGTACATCAAGGCTGTGTTAGGGTGCATAATCCGTGTTCTTTTGTTTTTTATGCACATGATCCAAATAACACACAGCTGTTATTTCCCCCCTTTGCTTTTCAGTAACACAGCTGAAACACCGGGATTATACTGTGGAAATATACAAGTCAGTTTCAACCATTACTTTCCTGAAGGTAGCATTGAGCAAACGCCACACACTCTTTAAAGGAACACATCCACTGGATGTGACTTTCTGTTCGCAGTTTCCCGCTTTGATAAGAAAAACAACTGAAAACCAGACAGGCTGGTTCTCTTGCATGGCCGCAAAGCAGCAATAAAGCCTGTGGTTCTCTGTCGAGCTTGTGCTGCAGACGTTTTTATGTCTTAAAGGAAAGGACGGGGAAATTACCACTCACTGATTTGTGCTTTTAAATGTGGAGTTTCTAAATTGAGCCTACTTGACGATACAGGCATGCCCATTTTCAAGACTGGACCCGAAGCTTCCGCACTTGGTGTGGATAAGCTTGAGGGCTTCCTGGGAGGTAATTACCATTCTGGGATGAGCTAATCTCCCATAGAAGAGTACACCTGCCTCATTCTGCTAACAAATCGGCCCCTGCCTTCTCAAGCCTGTCTGAGCTGACTTATTATACCTCCCATCAGCAGAAAGACTCATATCATCACCGGGCCAAAGGTGAATTGCCTGGAGACAAAGTTGGAATGAATTTTTTGCAGTCCCATTTCACCAGACATTCAAAGCACTTCATTCTGAAGAGTGGAGACCTTTAACTCTGTCGCATATTTATATATGCTTATAATGCCAGAGAAGGGTCGTCCTGTAGATCTGTTCTCTTTGAATGTTTCAAAATAGTATTCCCCGGTAAACCGGCTGCCTCTCAAACCTTTGCTTCCCTCCGCTATCACTCAGCGATGAGGGGCATCCCGCATTGCTATTTAAGTTTGCTTGTGTTTTTAGGAAGTTGAGGGAGCATTCATCTGTCATGTGGTAATCTATGGGCATGGGATTCTAAATCCAAACACACTTAAGGTTGAACCAAGGCGGGGGCGATGGTTACAGGCATGCCTATTTAATACTGGGTGGGGGGGTGTGTAGTTTTAGCTAATGTCTGTTTTCTGCATAAAATTTGGCTTTTAAAAAATAGCTTTTCTTATTCCCTGCAGCAAAAGAGGCTAATATTCATTTAAAACCCAATAACAATTAAAACCCCCAATAACAATTAAAACTTACAATGAACAACTGCTCTAGCTTTGTTTATTGCATGCATAAATAATCATACTTCAATGAACATGTTAGTGTCTATGATCTCTTCCCCGATTAAGGTTGCCTCGAGACTGCTTGCTTTGGCTACTGTAAATGTGACATGAATTACATTCAGGAAAATGTGTCTAACATGCTGGGTTTGAAGTAAATTATTTTCTTCTAATATACCTACACAACTGTCACAAGGAATTACACTGCAGATTTAGTGATGTTAAGTGTCAATTGTAATTTGGTGACAGCCATTTTATTGGCTATGCACACTGCTCTGCTAGGACGGCTTCTCAGTATGGAGGCCACCGTATCATTAAAAACCAGTGATCCTTCACTGATGACATAATTTGACTGGCAGAGAGAGAAGCAGAGAGGAGCTTGCTTCCACCTGCACAGAATCTGCTGCGTGTCAGAGATGAATTTGCCTTCAAATTAGAAACAGCACTGCAGATGAGGGGCTGGGATTTTGCTTGAGTTCTTTTGAGGCTTTTTTCTGGAATGGTTACTGAGCAGCTGATAGAAGTCTCCTTTAATATGTCAAACATATATATTATGCAGCCTGTAAACATTTCAAATATTTTTAGTCATAGCTTACGGTGAGTTATCTATGAGTCAGTATCGACTGAAGGGAGCCGCATGCCTTTCTGCACACTCATCCACCCGTTCCTTTGTCTGCAACTCTGTCTTTGGCAAAGGGTCCAGGAATACATTCGTGTAATAAAACGTCAACACTATCACCAAGAACAAAAAATTCTAGCCACACAACACACACACACACACACAACACACACAACACACACACGCACACACACACACACACACCCTCCCCTCAACCCTTGAAACACTAGCCAAAGCCTGAAATGAGCCCAGCATTTCCCTAGGTACAATAAATCATTAGAGTTATGTAAAAATTTACAGTAAGAACAGAAGAATACTCATACATTCTGAAAATTTTATAAACTGACAATTCAAGTTATGTGTTTTATGCTAATATACATTGTGGTAGGTTCTAATAAACTACGACTCACTCATAAATAGTAAAAAGCTGACTGCACTCACACGCCAGTGCGTACACAGACTCACATTCTATACTTACGCAGGAAACAGGAAATGGGTTCCAAGACTTGCTTAGTGAATTTAAATCAATATAGCTGCATTCCATTTTCAGTATTTAAATTAACTTTTTTGCTGCAAGGCACTGCTAGGCACAAAACATAATACCTTAAAAGAAAGTGTATCGCTCATAATTCCAGCTCATTTCACACCTATTGGACACCTTCTCTTAGCCAGTTGCTTTCAATGAGAATGCTGACAATGCTCACCTATTAGAGGACCACCTTTCTGTGCGAATCCCTCTGAGCTTCCATCATGGAAGAGTAACTTTCTCCACACTGCTAATAGTTGCCAGGATTTCCCCCTTTCTTAAACAGCTTTACTTACTTATTATGGAACCTTCTAAGAACAACAAATTGAATAAATTATTCAGCCACACATCCTGGTCAAGCAGGCAAGTTACTTATGCCATTTTTCCCTTATGAAAATATTGTGACCATGTTTGTCCCCAGTAGAGAGGAGAATGTTCACAGAAGCACAGCTTTCTGAAGGGAAGTCACGAGGTTGGCAGACATAGTCCTGAGAATACACCTGACTGCTAATAAATGACTAGACCTTCGCACAGTGAGCCACAGACTTCATTTCTCAGGCTGGTCAGAGCTTCTCCACATTGACCCAAGAAAAAGGAAACAGAATTTGGCATCACAGGATGAATCCAATCAAAGCAGCAGAATGAAAAACTCCTTCCTGTCTCATCCTATCGTTGGTTCTTCAGGCCTCTGAAACTTAGATACTTTTCAATCGGATGTGTCCTTGTTTACTTCCTTATTGATATAAACAGGATTCTTTAAACTGCTGGATTACAGCATGGTAGGCTAAAATGTGACCTTCTTTTAGTAAGCTTCAAACAAATGTGACTCCCCCACCGCCCTCTCCCCAGTAAGGAAACTTAGTTCCCCTAATACTTTAACTGCCGACATTTTTTTTAGTGCCAACTAACTCCTGGACTGCCTATGAATCAAAGCATAGTTATTTTAGGGATATTAGATATCCAGAACTACATCAAAACTAAAAAAGAAATGATATTAGGCCATGCTGTGTTGATAACCACTTACTCTGACAGGAAACATTTGCCTTGTTTGAAGTAGCCAGTATAGTGCTGGCTTTTGAACAATGGAAGGCTTGCCACATGCTGAAGAAATCTGGCAGTTTCTTCAGTGGAAAGTTGTGGTGGAACAATGGATACCTAGTTTCTTCAACTTAGGTTAGTGTGCAGGTGGTGTGCAGTGGGGATCTCAAATGAAGGATAAATGTCATGAAGATGTCTGTCCTTCCAAGCTTCATTTCTGCTGTGGAGAGTTCAGTCCCAGCAGCCTTTTTCACCCAGTAGTGTCAAAAAAAGCCAGAAGGCAGGTGGGGCGGGGCAATTTTCCTCTGGTCTGCTTGCTGCAATAGCTTTTGGTCTCTGCCTTGCTTTCCTTACAAGCTTGGAGTGAATTGTGGCCCAAACGGCTGTGACTGTGGCCATGTGGCGACATATTCCTTCCAATGTACATGTGGCATTAGCCATAAAAAGGTACAGCACATGGATCTCCTGAGGAACGTGCATCAAGTTTATTTTCTGACTAGTAAATGAATAAATTTTTCTGACTCAGTTGGGGATGAAAGAAAATAACCTGCCTTTGGAGCTATCCCATGATATGATTCCTTTGGAGTGGTTCATGTAATTTAACAGCAACAACCTGGCATCAGAGAACTCGGTGCAAGTCTAATGCTTAGAAGACAAGGGAACTCTGAGCCTCTTGGGGCTCAGGCAGAAAAGGGAAACTGAGCAGTTCTGAGCGAGAGATTTTAGCTCAGGGAAATGCCAATCCATTCCCAGCTCTCGCTCTAGTAGGTTCCTTCATTCAAACTCTAAGTTTTAGGCTGTGAAATTACAATATATTCAGAAACAGTTCCTTTACACTGCTCAGAGGTTTGGGCCCTGGTTGAATCTGTCAACCACATATCCAGTGCCTTAGGAAAAGGGTTAGGACTTGTGCATGATTCTCCGGAAACCTTAAGAAGAAACTGAAGTCAAGTGCAAGGACTGAGGCCTTATACCAGTGTGATGGCGGGATTTCTAGATAAAAGGAAAATGAAAGGGATGTAGATTTGTATGATGTTCTTAAAGAATAACCGTCACTCTGAACCCAGACTTTCTTAGACTGAATCATCCTTTCGTAGATGTAGAGTTGATCTTGTTCTCAGAGTATTCGCAACCGTCCCAGCTATCTTAAATGGAGCAGGCATAATGTGTAAGAATTCTCTGTTGTGTCCTCAGAAGTACTCAGGCTGGGGAGGTGAATTGGCCACCTTACTGTAAGCAAATCTCATTTTGAAGTAGATAGATAGAGTAAACACGTGGACAGCATGTCTAGTTTATCAGAGCTGTGGACTAAGGGGACAGACATGGAAGCAAGAACAGAACTTGTTCAAATGACACTCACAGGCCCTAGACCTTCCTACAACTTTTTATAATCTTTATTTCTTTTATAATTTCTTACTATATCTTCTTAGGAGACATTTTGAGATCTTTTCAGATGGATTATTTAGGATCACAGATACAAAGTTTCTTTAAAAGTTGTAGCATTTTGGAGAAAAATAATCCTGGGGAACTGGTTTCCATATTACTTGTTTAGATGAAGGAGTTGGGAAGGCCATCAAATTTCATTTTAGTTCATAATAAGAACTATGGGTAGTATATGCGGAAACTCTGAGTCTTCTGCAAGCGATCTACAATAAATTAAAAGTGAGCGTGACCAACAGAGTGTGCTGTGGGGATTTCCTGTTCTGTTAAAGTCAGAAGACATGGCCAATAAACTGCTTAAGAAGCTTGTAACATAGACATGCTTTGTAAACATGGACAATACTTGCCTTAAAACATCTAAACAAGGTTTTTCATAGCATTGTGGACTTTTAGTTAATCATATTATGTACATTAATTTAAAAGTTAAAAATTACACTTCATTTCTTGACAGACATTTATGATTAAACATACACATTCTGGCTAAGGTGAGGTAGAGATGAATAATTTTTTTGTATTTTGCTTTGTACAGCACACATTAAATTAATTACTTTAAAACGTATACATGAAATGATCCACTCAAGTCTTTGGGAAAATAGGAAATGTAGAGAATTGCTGTGTTTTGCTAGGAATATTATCTTCTATTTTGATTTACTTATTTTCATGTAACAGAAGTCTAAATTGCTAATTGAGGAAACACCTGTTTCACCTGACTCTTAAGTGAACAGAGTGTCTATTTGATGCCTTGAAGGAAAACTCCCAGTAAACCCAGGATTCCATGATGTGGGCTACAATGGCTGTATTATTGCATCTAAGAGAATATTATCCTGAAACTTCACTGCATCAAGGTCCTCGGGGCTTTGCTATAGAATTACTTCTAAATGGAACCGTTTTATAAAAACATATTTCTGATGCTTCAGAATTACACAGAATTATATGAGAAAAGATACTTTGGCTAAGACAAGTGATTCAGATAAGAAATATATTAGAAACAAATGACCTTCTTGGAGCAAAAATAAAGTAAATATATGTAAAGTAGAGTTGATTTTATTTAATTCCTATAAACCACCTGGAGAAGCAGCTTAAGTACTAAAATGTTAAACCGTGTGCTGCCACGTTCTTGACTTACTCAGCGTGGTGCACTCCTCTTTTCCCACCATTGGTGGCCTGCCCAGCCAGAGGGCTTGAGTCGCAGGCTACAAAGGCCATCTCCTTTACAGAGGAGGCCATCCATGCCTCCAGGGAGGTCATTTTAGCGGAGTCTTGGGCACTGTTAGGATAATGACACTTACAGGACTCCTTGCCATGGCACAAGAGATGACACAATTGGAAAATTCAGGCTTTATGACGACTTCAATGTGTGGGCTTTTGGCCATTGAGAAGACAAGCTGGGCAGAATGTAGCAGACATTTTTATAACTTAAGCAAAGAACCTGTTGCAATGAGGGCTTAATAAATATTTGCTTTCTTTCCCTTGCTGTTCAATTTCTCCGTTTCTGATTATGTCTCCATCCCTCCACAGTTTGGCATAAGGGATAATATTTTTAGGATTCCATGGCCCAAGAATTCCCTATCTACCTACCACAGGCCATGGGGAGGCTCATTCTCAATCTTCGCACATTATTGTGGCAGGTGGGTGAGCTGTACTCCTCTGGTCTGTGACATTTCATAGGGGGTTTTCACCCAACCACAGAATATCTGTGTATTCCAACCACTTCTTAGCTAAACACAGATTTCCTCTGAGGAAAATCAGACTCAGGCACACATTGTAACCCATCCAATGGTATTTTCATTTGGCCTGCCCTTGCACAACTTTGCCACTTTCTCAGCAAGAAGTGAATTTATTTCTTCTCCACAAAGTTCAGGGAGATCGATGACTGTCTAGACCAATAGAGTCTGGCAAAGATCTTTTCAACCTTCAGGATATTTAACACAGTTCCTCATGTTGTGCTGTCCCTCAGCCATAAAATTCTTTCTGTTGTTACTTCATTACTGTATTTTGCTATTGTTGTAAATGGGAATGTATATATCTGTGTTTCTGATAGTTCTAGGCAACCCCTGTGATAAGATCATTTGACTCCCAAAGGAGTTGTGGCCCACAAGTTGAGAACGATTGTTCTAGGTTTGTAAGGCTGAGACAAAAGAAGAGGGTTAATTTCTGTGGCACTTCCTTTTTGAGGATGTTTCCTGTTAGAACTCTGCTGGAGTTCTAAGAGCAAGCCTAGACAACTAGAGAAGAAACAAGGGCCCTCCCAGCCAACAAACTGTTGCTTTCACAGCCGCAGTTCAGTACAGTTTGTTTCTTACCCTCCGGTGCATTATGGAGCAGAAATGACCCTTTCTTTCTAAGCTCTGTCCAAATTTCAGATTTGTAAGCAAAAAGCAAAGGTTTATTATTTACATAATATTTTTTTGTGGTTCCTTATGCTTTACAAGACACTAACCAGATGGTAATGGAAGTAGCAGGAAGTTTAATCATTTTATAGAGGAGGTAGAAGCATCATCAGTTAAATGACTTGTCAAGGCCACCAACAAGTGAAAATGAGGAATAATTGGGACAGATTTTAGAGCCCCACTTAACAGCACAGATCCTACAAAACATACAACAACAGTTCACCTGTTGTGTCTCATGGTGTGGTCGTGAACAGTGGCTCTGGATGCAAGCCATTGGGATGTATCACAATAGTACAAACAACATAACCTGGGGGAATAACAGTGAACAAAATAGGCACAAGACCTGGTCTTCATAGATAAATGGACACAAGCTACTGTTTTCATAGGTTTCTCTCCAGTGTGGTGTGGGCAATTAATACAGAGCATATAGCACCAACTGATTCAAAACTCATGTTGAAATTTAATTGACATTGAAATGAAATTTAGATGTAAGATCTTTACAAGAAGGTGAGTCTATTAGAGATCTGAGCTCAAGGATGGGGTAGGTATCATTAGGGAAGGGGCAGCTTGACATTCTGTCATCCTTGCCTTTTGCAATGGTTGATGGAGAAAGAAGATTGTATCCAATGATAGTATTTTGATCTTGGGCTGTCTAGCTATGAGAAATACATTTTTGTCCTTTATGTTCTCAGACTTTTAAAAACTATGAGAAATATATTTTTGTTCTTTATGAGTTACTGAGTCTCAGATACTCTGTTATAACAGCATAAAACAGAAACCCCAGGTGACTGGTCTGTTGTAAAGGCTTAAAACTAGAAGGGACATTTGTGGTTCCTCTGGTACCAGCACCTTACTACAAGGTTTGGAGTTGCTAAAGTCTCAAAAACACATGGCTAGCATGTGCAGAGCCGAAAAAAATGAAAAAAAAAAAACCCAAAGCCTCAGCTTTCTGTCCTGTAGTTTGCTTACAGCTGTTGCTGACTCATTTCCTTTCTTTTCTCTCCCTATATCCACCTTCTAATCAGCTGAGGCCCACTTTTAAGTAACCAAGTGAAAGAGACACTAATATGATCCCCAGTATTGTAGCCAGGGACCTAAGGGTCAGGAAGGAGCCTTGGCTTCCCTTGGGCCAGAATATTGTAAGTGCAGCCTCTTTGTACTTGCACATGCCATGAACTCAGGCTGAAACATCCTTGAGCTTGAATTGCTCCCCTCTCATTCTTCCACAGAGGTAGAGGAAGCTCATTGCCATGGTCTGGCTCAGGGGCTTGAAGTTTCCCCAGACACACAACTGAGGTAGTTAGATGCACCTTCCTCGACTTACCTTGGCTTACAGACCCATGTGTTTACTTCTATTCTGAGGTGTAAGACCCTTCAGTTACAGAAGAAAGGACACACAACCAATATGCTTCAGTACAACAACCTCTGCATGCTTTGAGATGAGTTTGTTCCTAGTTCACTAAGCAGTTTAAAATGCATTCTCTCAGAGGATTATGAATAACCACCTGGATGTCAGTAACTAAATTCTATTCAATGCATTACAAATCGTGTGATCACATTTTCAAAATGTTAGCAACAAATGTAATGAGATAGTGAGAGAACAATGCTTTCTTTCTTTTTTTTTTTTTTTTTTTTTGGTTTTTCGAGACAGGGTTTCCCTGTAGTTTCTAGAGCCTGTCCTGGAACTAGCTCTTGTAGACCAGGCTGGCCTCGAACTCAGAGATCCGCCTGCCTCTGCCTCCCGAGTGCTGGGATTAAAAGCGTGCGCCACCACCGCCGGGCAGAACAATGCTTTCTTATTAAAAGTAATATTTGCTGCCATTGTAAGATGGAAACACACCCAGTTGCACATAAGTGAGAAGGTGAATGAAGCTGCATCGTTTTTCTTCTCATGCCAGATGATAGGTCTTATCTTCTGTAGTGCAATTTCTGTCCCTTCCCACATGAAACTAGGAATGAGATTGAAGAAGCAGGTTTTTGTTGTTTTATTTTTCTTATAGCCATTCATTGGAAATAAAGTGTGCTTGAGAAACATGCAACAAGAACTAAGAGCTCTGTCTTTTCTATTGTTTGTTTGACTTTTTCTTATTTTTGAATTAAATCAAATTTTTTTCCACTCTGCATATCAAAACCTTGGTTTTAATAGTCATTTATTTCTCCTCACAGACATCCATTTTTTATCAATGGCAAAAAGGATGTTAAATTGCATGTTTAGAAAAAGAGTCAAAGGCTTAGTTGGATAAACTGACTGTTACATAATAATACATGTATATACATGCACATACATATACACTGAATATTAAGATTAACTTTTATATTTTCTTTACTGGTAAACAGTAAATACGTAATGAAATACACTTTGAAGAGTTTTTCTCATATTAGCTTTTTTTCTAGCTCTATTACTTATGTTTGTTCAAATAGTAACATTTTCAACCAAATAACATGTGGTAATGTCTATAAATGTAGCACACTGGGAAGTCCCAGTGACGAGAGTACTAGTTTGCTTTCTTATCTACTGAGAAAACATTGATTGACAGTCTTCCATGCAGGACATTGTGGCAAATTCTCCTGAATATTACTAAGACCTCGTATGAAGCATTGATTTTATAAAAGGCTAAAAACAAAGTTTGAATACTGGCTATGTAAAGGAAGATTTTCTTGATGCTGAGTTACTGGCCTATAGTATTTCCTCCTTATAGGAACTTGACTAGAACCATTCCTTGAAGAAGGGGTGCATATAGGACAATGCCTGGGGGGTAATGGTTGGATTATAAGCGATAAAAGAAAGCTGGGAAGGAAATGTTTATAAGTAAGGAAAACCTGAGGCACATGCAGTAAAAAATTAAAATTACTGTAATGACTTTTTCTCCAGAGGATTTCCTAAGTCTCATCATTTCAATGGCTTCAGTCTTATCCTCGTTCTTTTCGCTCTCTATGTCAGTGCTTTCTTTGGCCTACAATGAACTGATGGGTGTGTACTTATAAATAATCATACAGAATAGTGCATGAGTCTAATAAATATGATAAGCTTTATCCAACACTGAAAATGATAATTTCCTCATGTGCAACATCAGTGTGTGAAATCTGAGTTATACATTCCCAGGTCAGATTTATATATATATATATATATATATATATATATACACACACACACACAAACACATGCACGCACACACACACATACACATACACACACACATATATATCGCATTACAGCTGCAGTTACCTCTCCTTTTTCTCCTCCCAGTTCCCTCTACCCCATAGTTCCTTTATAAACCTATCCACTCCTCTTCCATTTCTGTTCAGAAAAGGGCAAACCTTTCATAGATATCAGCAAAACATGGCGAACCAAGTTGCGGTAAGACTAGGCAACCCTGTCCCAAAAAGCGAGTAAAAGAGGCAGAGACACCCCTGTTTCCACTGTTAGGAGTTCCACAAGAAGACTAAGCAACTCAAGTATCACATATGTGCAGAGGGTCTAGGGCGGTCCAAAGCAGGCTCCCTGATTGTCGGTTCTGTCTCTGTGAGCCCCTATGAGCCCAGGTTAGTTGGTTGTGTGGGTTTTCTTGTGATGTTCTTGAACCTTCTGGCTCCTACAATCCTTCCTTTCTCTTTCAGCAAGATTCCCTAAGTTTGGCCTAATGTTTGATTGTAGGTCTCTGTGTTTGTTTATATTAGTAACTGGAAGGAGACTCTCTGATGAAAACTGGGATACTCACCAGTCTATGAGTATAGCAGACTACTGTTAGGCATGATTACTTTGGCATGTCTTTTTCCCTAGCTGTTTGGCTCTATTCTAGGTCTCTGGGCCATCCAGTGTCTTTGTCCTGGCCCTCCAGGAACTGTCAGGAGTAGGCTCGCTCTTGCGGCATTGGTCTCAGACTGGACTGGAATTGGGTGACCATTCCCACAATCTCTGTGCTGCCTTTATCTTAGCACATACTTTAGGCAGTACAGACTACACAGGTTGAAGGTTACATGGCTAGGTTGGTGTCCCAATCCCTACACTGGAAGTCTTGCCTGGTTATAGCAGGCTATGTATCTGCTGTTGCTAGGAGTCTTAGCTGGGGTCATCTTTGTAGATTCCTGGGAGTTCCCTTTGCACCAGGTTTCTACCTGATACAGAAATGATCCCCTTTGAAGCCTGGCGGTGGTGGCGCATGCCTTTAATCCCAGCACTAGGGAGGCAGAGGCAGGCGGATCTCTGAGTTCGAGGCCAGCCTGGTCTACAAGAGCTAGTTCCAGGACAGGCTCTAGAAACTACAGGGAAACCCTGTCTTGAAAAACCAAAAAAAAAAAAAAAAAAAAAAAGAAAAGAAAAGAAAAGAAATGATCTCCTTCCAGTGATCTCTCTCAGTACACTTCCCTGAACCCACCTCCACCTGATTCATCATATTTTCATCCCCACCTGCCACCTGTCTACCCATGAAATTTCTTCTATTTCCCCTTTCCATGGATAGCCATGCATACCCTTTTGCGCTCTCCTTGTTATTAGCCTCTCTGGGTCTGTGAATTGTAGCATGGTTATCCTTTACTTAGCAGATAATATCCATTTATAAATGAGTATATACTATGTTTCTCTTGCTGAGTCTGGGTTACCTCACTCAGCGTGCTTTTTTCCTAGCTCCTTTTATTTACCTTTGAATTTCATGATGTCATTGTTTTTAACAGTTGAGTAATACTCCAATGTGTAAATGTACCACATTTTCTTAATCAATTTTTTAGTTGATGCACTTCTAGGTTGTTTATAGCCATAATAGCCAGAGCCTGGCTATTACAAGTAAAACTGCTATGAACATAGTTGAGCAAATGTCCTTAAATTATGATTGAGCATCCTTTAATATACATACAAGAGAGGCATATATAGCTGAATCTTGAGGTAGATTGATTTCCAATTTTCTGAGAAACTGCTATATTGATTTCCAAAGTGGCTGTACCACTACCTTGCTCCACATCCTCTCTAGCATAAGCTGTCATGTGTTTTTGACCTTAGTCATTATTACAGGTATAAGATAGAATATCAGTGTTGCTTTGATTTGCATTTCCCTGATGTCTAAGGATGTTAAAAATTTCTTTAAGTGATTCTTGGCCACTTGAGAGTCCTCTGGTGAGAATTCTCTATTTAGATTTGTATCCTAATTTTAATATGTTTAGTTTCTTGAGGTTTTTTTTTATATATTTTCGAAATCAGCCCTCTGCCAGATGTGGGGTTGGTGACTATCTTTTCCCATTCTGTAAGCTGCCTAGGTAAAATTTAAATAATCAAATTTTCATATTGTTGAGGTTTATGCTTAAGATATTCCTTAAATACTTCCTAATGTATTTTTAAAGTTTTATATTCTGCAGAAAACATTGACTTATATCTGGGTAAACAGATGCCAAGGTGTGGAAGAATATTATGGGAATAAATATTTTCATAAATTCTAATTTAATTTTAGCATAAACAAAAAGTCATGTTCCATTTCCCTTAAGATTTATTCTTTCTAAGTAAATAAAACTTATTATTCTTCATCATGTTTGTACTGTTTATTGCTATGCAGTTGAGCAAGTTAGAGGGTGAGCAAATATCTCCATTTGTGAGAAGGCAAAATAACTGACATATAATCCCCTAAACTTTGGACAATCTGAATAAGAAGCCAATATAGCAATGAAATTACAATGAAATTATAAATTTATGGAGGAAAAGCTGGGAGGTTAATTTTACCCTTTAAAACCTCAATGAAGCACAAAATTCAGGGGAAAAACTAATAATTATGACTAAGAATTGTAAGATTTGGAACATCAACTCAGCAAATGAAGACATTACCACATGGCAGACATTAGCCAATAAAAGGCATCCAATCACTCCAAAATGAGCCCATCAGGCAAAATGTGAGCACTATGGATTTCCAGCATTTATTAAAAGAATTCATTTATCACTTTCTGCCACTGAGCTCATTCAGTCCACATTCAGTGAACATAGACAATGCCTTGCACTTGGAGGGAGGTGCTAAAGAAGATTAAAAGCAAATCAGGTATATACCCTGACCTGAGTGAGCTCACAGTTCAATCCAAATGTGTTATAAGAGGTAAAACTCGATGACCATAAGACAGATATAGAAAACCCTGAGATGCAGAGAGAACAAGAGAGGCAGAGAAGTGGCTGCAGAAAGGCTCTTCAAGGAGGAGTATAAATGAAACAAAGGCTTACATTTACATAATATTTTAATTGGTTTTTATCTTAAAACTGCTCAGGTATATACTATACTATTAAACTGAAAATGTTACCCCAAACCTTTCTCAATTTGATTTCACAGCAACCTACCTTATTATGTAAATCAAAAGCCTAGCAGTATATTTAAACTTCAATGGATGTACCATTTTGTTTATACTACCTCATACTAAAATAAGTATAGATGTTTATACAAAATTGGCTGCAAGTGACTGTCTCTTTAACAAGTGTTCTCCATGCAGTAACTCAGTGACCCCTGTCCTAGTTAGGGTTTGTAATACTGGGAAGAGACACCATGACCATGTCAACTCTTGTTGGTTTTTTGTTTGTTTGTTTTTCGAGGCAGGGTTTCCCTGTAGTTTCTAGAGCCTGTCCTGGAACTAGCTCTTGTAGACCAGGCTGGCCTCGAACTCAGAGATCCGCCTGCCTCTGCCTCCCGAGTGCTGGGATTAAAGGCGTGCGCCACCAACGCCCGGCCTCCATGTCAACTCTTAAAGACAGAAACATTTAATTGGGTTTGCTCACTTCCATCTCAGAGGTTCAGTCCATTATCGCCATGGCGAGACATGGTGTTGCGCAGGCAAATATGGTGCTGGAGAAGTGGCTAAGAGTCCTATGTCTTATAGGCAACAGGAAGTGGTCTGAGATACTGTAATATTCTGAGCATATATGAGACCTCAAAGGTTGCTTCCACAGTGACACACTCCCTCCAACAACACCACAACTACTCCAACCAAGCCAGACCTCCTAGTAGTGCCACTCCCTTTGGGGGCCATTTTCCCCCAAACTATGATACCCTCCTATTGTACTAGCATCTACTTGTTGTTGAGTGCTAGAGCATTCGTTGTGATTGTTCAAGGCTATGGCATGGAAATGGTCTTTGTGAGAAGTTGTAGCTGATTGGAACAAATTAGTTGCTTGGCCCTGAGTATTATGGTATGTTCAGAAGTGTCCAGAGGTGGACACAGGTTTGATATGGTAGGAGATGAAGTTAAAAGGTTTGGATTAAACCAGATTTGTAAATACTTTATATGTCTTTACAAGAAGTTTTACCTTTGTTTTATATGTAGTAAAAAAAAACCAAAGGATTTTTTTTAAAAGGCAAATATATGATAAGCCATATGTGGAAAACTATCTGACTAAAACAAGAGATAGATGACAGGGTGTGTGGGTAGCAGAGCCTTCAGAAGGCTGCTGGGGAAGTGGGGCAAGTGAGCAGGGTGTGAACCAACACAGTGACTGTATGACTGGGGAGCCTGAGACACTGTCCAGATTTTCCACATATAGATGTATGTGGAAGGAACTATTTGTCAGAGCTGAGGGGCAGGATATAAGTAACTATGGCTCATCTTTATAGCTTTCATAATTGGGCAGATGGAAATGCAAGTAACTGGCAAGATAGTATTTTCTCAGAAGCAGCAGCATTAGAGGTACACTTGATTATGTTACTGGAGGATAAACTTCGGTAATGCTGACTAACTAGTTAGAAATGTGCACTTGAGTCAAAGAACATGTCTATAGCTAAACATGGAGGTTCGTGAACAGTTGGTCTCAAGACAACTGTAGAACTGTGGGGCAGCTGAGGCATCCCATGGAGGAGCATTTGTCAAGGGAGGTTTCAGAGACCAAGCTTGTTCTCGTCTAAGATCAGATTTATATTAGTTTCCTAGGACCAATGTAACAAAATGCCATGTGGTTTCAGTACTGAGTCCTATTGTCTCACAGGTCTGGAGGCTAGAGTTTATAATCAACTTTATTCCATTTGAGAACTGTGATAGATAATCTTCCCTGAGATTCCAGTTTCTGCTGAATTACTGGGTGTCTTTGATAATCTGTGTCATCACTTGCTTGTGTCTTCCTAATGTCTTCCTATTCAAGGTAATTTTTTTAGAGATGATAGATCCCACTTTAACAATCTCATTCTATTTTGACTATTTCCAGAGTCCTTATCCCCAAATATCTCATACTCATAGGTCTCAGAGGTTGGAGCTCCAGCATATACAATTTGAGTAAATATTTGAAACCAAAGAAATATTTTCTGACCCACTTCTCTGGACATGGTTTGCAAAAAGGCTAAGGCATCATCCTGGACTAGGTTACGAATGAACAGGAGATAAGAAAGACAGAGTGATTGCACTCTGTTCATCCGAAACTACATCCAGTAGGCGTGGGCATGGTGGGAGCTAGGACTCCGTGGATGGTGGAATTTTAAAAACAAGCTACTTCACAGTTTGTCAAAGAATCATTCAAACATCTATGACATCCTAACAGAACTTGCTTTCTGCAAGATTATTTCTTCAACCTAAAACATCTGGGCTGCTTGCTTAATGAAGAATGGCACACATCCCCAGAACATAAGTTAGTAGTCATTCACTTTGCATCTATGTAATGTGCACTTTTCTGATGAAACTTGGAAGTTTGATTTTGAAAAACGATGTGTCTAAAGAGGATGGACTAAGCAATTTTAGATATGGCAGAGCAATAAAAAACATTCTTGCCATGGATTCATTGGAGGTACAAGGACATAGATTAACCTTGGGAGGTGTATTATACCATTTATTTTTTTCAAAAGAGAGGAATGACTTGGTATTTAAATTCTCACTTTCACTTAGAGAGGGAAAAATATAAATCTTGGGATGTCTAAAAAATATTAAAATGTTCACAGAATTAACCATCAGTGATAATATCAAATGTCATATTTCTACGTCATCACATATTGGAAGAAACTGAAATATGTAACCAAATGGTGGCATATCAGGCTTTCCCTTTAAGCATTATGATGTGTTAATTTTCTACCAGACTTTATGGGTATAAATATGTGTATACAATTTTTATTTGGGTCTTAGATTGATAATTTCTGGTTTGCAGTAGAATTAAAAAAATTTAAGCCGGGCGGTGGTGGCGCACGCCTTTAATCCCAGCACTCGGGAGGCAGAGGCAGGCGGATCTCTGTGAGTTCGAGACCAGCCTGGTCTACAAGAGCTAGTTCCAGGACAGGCTCCAAAGCCACAGAGAAACCCTGTCTCGAAAAACCAAAAAAAAAAAAAAAAAAAAAAAAAAAAAAAAAAAAAAAAAAAAAAAAAAATTTAAGGACTTGTTTTGGTAACAGAATGTCTATAGTATTTTTCTTTCAATTATGGCTGCACTTTTTACATCATTTTTTTATTTACAAAAAACATGTGAGTTGAGAGAGCAGTTACTTGAATGTTTCCTAAACCTGTACATCAAAATCAATGATGTTTCCATAACATTCTGATCCAAAAAAGCAGTTATGTATTTCAAGATCTCCTATTCTTTTGTAACAATATTTACAAATGAGATGTATTCTTTCTTCAGAAAAATCATGATGATGTGGACAGATATTGAAATTATCTTTACCCTGGTAAAAGCAGAGATTCTGACTGTTTATAAATGCACATTTTTCATAAAAGGGCTCCGAGGTGACCACGGTGGAGAGGTTTCTGCTGTGTCAGCGCTCAGCCTTGCTTCCCACTGCACATTCTCTCCCTTTCTCTTTTCTGATTCATTTGGGGACTCTACTATTGCTTGAAATCTGGTGCTTCGTACTATGTATTGAGCTCTTTTGTTTTTCTGTCTGGCAAGTAGAACACCCCATATTTTCCCCACAACTCCGCATTGTTCTGAAGATGAAGATGAAGGAATAAACCTTGCTTTTTGTGGAAACACTGAACGTATTACCTCAAAATAGCATCTATGAAATGAATTCTGGACTTGAAATGGGAAAATAGGTGACTAGATGCTTTCTTTGCCTTGGTTGGCTAATTATAACTGGGTGTGCTTGAGCATGTGCGTGTGCGTGCGTGCGTGTGTGTGTGTGTGTGTGTGTGTGTGCTGTGTATGTATGTGGTATATGTATGTATGTTGCATATGTATGAGTCCATGGTCCACTGAATTTCTCTTCTCCTGCTAGTGATTAATGGTATCTGGATTCTAGACTGTGCTTTTCTCAAACCAAGAGGAATATGGAAATGAATTTCAGTACATGTGGTACTAGATAGAGTAGGGAAAGAAAGACAAAAGTTTAAATTTTCATTTCCATGTGTGTTTCAGAATGGTGAAAGCACTTCAGAAACATAAAAAAACAAGATTCTATCAGCATACCTATATTCCTAAATCCAAAGACAATGTAGGAAGAGTGGAGTCAATTATGGTTAGCTAAAATATGTGGCAAATACTGAATCCATAGTAAATAATGATTCTGAATTTTTACTCTAGAATTTGGCTCATAAAGGTACAAATTTTTAGGCAGTTATGATGGTTAATAAATACTACGCTATAACTCTAGTTCACATTCTTGTCTATGATAGTTAAAAAAGAATTAACTAATAATATTTCTATAGCTATACTTTGTTTAAGTATATTAGGGATCTTATGATTGACATATTTTCCTGTATCAGTCACTGTTTAATCAGACAACAGAACTCACTTGAGGAGTTTCAAATAGAGCTAATTTAATACAGTGAATCAGTTCCAAGCAGTGAGGGGCTGAAGGCACGGTTCAGCCTGAGTTACTTCATAGACCTCATAGCCCAGCTTACAGGCATCAGTGCCACTGCGCTGCTGAAACTAAGATTAGAATCTGGAAAATGAGGCGTTTGTTTCCTCAGTTTCCTGTTAGTGTTACCAACTGGAAACATCTAAGAGACAGTCGTAGGAGTCTGGGAAACAGGTTTACAGGTCACTGTTTTGGAAGTACAAAACGAACAACCAAAACCCCAAAGGAGTAGATAAGTGCAAGGGAGAAGCCCAGAAAGCAGACACCCCTTGTCTTTTCTTGCCTTGATAATCAGTGTTTGATATCCTCTTGATACTCCTGACTCAGCGAAGGGAGAATGCACTGAAGAATGCAAAGGGAAAGTATGAAACAATACAGCTCATATCATAGAGAAAGGAATTGGCTGAGCTTGAGATGAGGGATGGCACAAATGCTGCCAATGTCAAAAGGGCTGATGTGGTTTTAAATTCACACTTCGTGGCACTGAGACCTTTTCAGCGGGATTAAAGAGAATGGAAAAATCTAACTGAAATTGTGCCATTCATAGATGGAGGATCAGGACCAGACTAAGGCTGCGGTAATTTCAAATTCCTTAAAGAATTCCTCTGTTTATCATGGCATAGCAGCAACTTGGCACCACACAATTAGAAATGATTAGAGGAAACATTTAGTTTCCAAGACAGAGTGAGCAACACCTTTGGCTTCCCATGGCTGTGGCAGTGTTTCTACATCCTGTAATTTCTTGAGTTTTCTTCTGTGGTGGTTTGAATGAAAATGGCCACCTCATACTCATAACAAGTGGCATTATTAGAGGTGTGGCCTTGTTGGAGTAGGTGTAGCTTTGTTGAAGTAAGTATGTCAAGGAGGTGGGCTTTATGGTTTCAGAAGCTCAAGCCAAGCCTGGTGTCATTCTCTCTTCCTGCATCAGCTAAATGCTTTCCTATGTAAGAGTTTTTGTGGTCATAGCATCTATTTAAAACAATAAAACCCTAACTGAGACACCTAGATCCTGCAATTAAGAGATCAGTGGAATGCATAATGCTGGGATAGCAGGAGGCTGGTGCAGAGTCTAAGTACATTCGGAATAGTGACCAGCATGACCCTTCTCAAAGGGTCATGACCTACCTCAAAGCTCCAAGTGATATAACATATTAGGTAGTGATAAAAGATACTCAATAGCCTGTCAGTAAGAAACAGAATAGCTGAGGCCAGAAGCCTTTTACCCACCCCATAGAATATATGGTCATCTTCTAATACACAGACAACATCTGGAAAGCAAAAGAGGGAGAGAAAGCCTTCATGGTTTAATAAGAGGATTTCAGCAATGTCAAGTTCTAACTGGAATGTAGCAAGATGGAAGGGAACACGTAATAAAGAGAAGTTTGTCCCTACTATATGCTTCTGGAAACTATTTTAAAATTTCAGGCTGTACATAATAAAACAGGGCCGTCTCGGAAATAAGTGACTTTGAATTGACAGATTACTTAGTGGTGTATAAAATAGAAAGTTTAAGATTTGACCATGGCCTTTCCATCATTCTGAACTGCTATGGAGAGGTTAGAGAGATGTTGTGCTCTTTTCTTATTGAAAGCATAATCTGTCCGTGCCTAAGAGTCTTATGCCCAAGAGTGATCCATGGATTTGTAGAGATAGGGTTATTTGTAGGAACAAAAATATCATCTTTATTAGAGTTTATAAGCCAAAGGAGATGAGATTGTACCAATTCATCCCTACCTTTCCGTAATGTTTTTGTAATGGATACAAATATTAAAATGATCTATTTTTGTCAAAAAGAGTCGTAACAGAACACTTGGGTTACCCACCCATTTTAGGACCATGAATCCCAGTGGTGCTCCACCACCTTAAAGCAACGCAAATGCTCAGAAATTTGTGAGATATTTTAGTTATATTCCCTTGAACTGTGATATCGAATTGCATCAAATACCCACTTAAGCAAAATAATAACTCAGAAGTAAATCACCATCTGTCTCTGCTTAAATTCTTATATGAAATCTAAAAATATGGTTCTTTGTGCTCATGAGTATGCGATGATGTTGTAATGAGTGACTTTGGTTCTAAGCATTAACTTCTAAGAGTACTTGACCATCAGTTTCTGCCAGCTGGTACGTTATCGGGTCATCATGATGCTAAACTGTGGGACATTTTAGCTGATAATTTCTGAAAAGTGCTTACTTTTGAAACAAAAAGCAAAGTCAAAAATAAATAAATAACATGAAGCCATAATGCTGACTGAAAAAAATATTTATATTTATACTAAACCCCTCAGCTAGATTCTCTGACACATCACTGCTTAAAATGCAGTCACCTGACAAAAACAGTTCTAATTATTACCCCCTTGGGCGAACATTTTTCAGAGTGACTGGCTAAAATGCGCTCCAGCTCATAATTTCTGCCTGTGACAGTGGAAGACATAACCTAGTTTCCTCTAATGCAAACGTCTCTAATCTAGAGGGCATGACCCTGCCGGTATAACACTGAAGGGGGAAAATGCAATTTGAGCGCAAGGAAATTGCACACATAGTTTGATAGTTCTACCACGCTCAGATTTTTTCCCTCCTCAGGTTTAAATGTCTTGTTTTATTTTATACTAAATTATGACCTGGCTGAAATTGCTATGTTTTCCTTGTCATATTCTAGAAGCCTCTTACTGTAAAAGTGAAGGTTATACTATAGTTCAGTACTTTCATTTTTTTCAGGGGGTAGGAATGTTCACATTTTGACAGTTCAGCAGTGAAAACATTAAAGCTTACTGTGCTTGCTGCAGCAATATTTTCCCCCACTGAATAATAGCAGTTTTGTCTTGGCAAATGGGGCATATATACCACATTAGAACAAGGTAATTAAATTGGGTTGGAATGATGAAAGTGAAGATTTTCAACTTGGACTAATCAGTAACAATTTCATTGTTGAATCTGTGAGCGAACAAACTTTATGATTGCCAAGAGAGATGAATTAACCTCACATTGTTCTGGTTCACTTCCCATACGGTGGCTGAGTAGCACATTGCCCTGCAACTGATAAGCCAGAAGGCAAAAGAAGTTTCAAGGAAGTTAGGTCAGAAGTCTTTGGAAAGAATGCTGCTATCAGTGTCCATTATTGGGGATTTTCATGAATAGTTTTTCTGTCTGTGAGCTGGAAAGGCGTGATGCCTTTGCTGCTGCTTTCTGCTGACAGCTGCCGCTTAACACCTTCCTTCCAGTTGGGAGGGCAGCAGGGATGGTGCATATGCAGCTAACTCTAGGATGGCTCCTTAGTGAGCATCCAGGACAGCAGCTTCCTCCTGGAAACTGCATGTGTCACCTTCATGTCTCCTGTATCTTCCATCATTTATGCAAATACGTCGGGAGGCTTTGGTCAAACGCAGTAGGCTATGAGAGTGTAGCTAAGCAGCGATAGAGAACAAAGGCCTCCTTCAGCTAGCATTACCAGAGTGAAGAATACTTCCTTTTTCCTTGCAAAATGAGTTTAAATCTGAAAAGACTCAATGGCCACCTTTTCATACTTAGAAAATTAAAGTGAAAAGAGCATAGAATTATTTTGGTGATTGATTTACATGGGCATCTATAAATAATGGTATATAAAGGCTTAATTGTATTACAGGTAAACTTGTAATTTCAGAAGTGTGTGCCTACAGTGATTTGGAATCAGGACACTATAACTTGTCCCCAAATCAACAGCTACTCTTCAGAAGAATCATAGTTTTCCAATATGATCACTGGATATAGTCACAAGTTTGGACAAAAGTAGGGTGAATTATTTGAAAACCTTATGACTATAATTTGACAGGTACTTAAAAATATCTTTTGTGGCTCATTAACTGGTTTAATCTAGTTAAAAAAATAAATTCTATAGTTCATTTGTAGAAAGGAGAAACTCTATGTTAGTTTTCAATGATTAGGCGTCATTAGAATATAGATGTCAGCACACTTTTAAAGAGTCTAATTTTCATAATACCAGAGAGCATCTGTCTCTGGGGGAAGTAAATCAAAATAACATATGGGATTGGGAGATAATTTGTCTTTAATTCAGTTTCATTCATATCCCCATCCCAGGTCAATTGGGGGATCTGGTCTTCTCTTACCACATAGCAATGAAAATGCAGAGTAAGGGCCCAGCCACCACCTGTGATATTCATCCTTGTTATAAGTAACCACAAGTTCTAGTAAACTTCCAACACAAGAAAATACAGTGGAGAATTATCATATGCTGAAATAGTATTGTGAAAACATTTTGATATAAGATTCATCCTTATTAATACTACTTATAGGACCACAGTACCATATCACACCATAAACTATTCTTTTTTTTTCTTTCAACCTCACAATAATTTAAAGTAGTTATAGAAAAGTTTACTCTTGATGTTTTAGGCAGGCTTGTCATACATTAATTGAAGAGTTTTTAAGTATTTCCAAGTTAGGTTGTCTGGCATTAACAGAACAATTCTGGAAATTTTCTGCATCAACATGTTAACAAGCCCTCTGA
The DNA here is from genome assembly GCF_903992535.2 of Arvicola amphibius. NCBI lineage: Eukaryota > Metazoa > Chordata > Mammalia > Rodentia > Cricetidae > Arvicola > Arvicola amphibius. The sequence continues at coordinate 68,022,957 of NC_052049.1, read as the reverse complement.
TATTTTAAATACTGTTCAATAGGTTTTTTTAAGCACCTAAACTATTGGACATGGATCGAAAGGTTAACAAAAACGAATATGTGCTCATAACCACCCTTTTATAAGCCATTTATTTAAGGTTTATTATGTGCAGAATGCTTATCTTCAATACCATGCAGCATTATTTTACTTTAAAACTGTCTGACAGAAAAGTTCCTATCATTGGATTCATTTTTACAGATAAACAGACAGAGGCAGGATGTTTCCTTATTCAAAAGCATATATTTATAAGTAGAAGAGTTAGTACCAAAATGAAGGCATACTCAATATTATGTTCCTTATAGGATATATATATTTTGTTATGTTCCCTTTTATTATTTAATATCAATTCAAAGTTATATTAAGATGTGAGAATGGCTTTTAAGAATGTGAAAATATAAAATTCAGTCCTGGGTCAGAAGAAAGTGGTGTCTGAAAGCAAACAATCGTCTGTTCTCCCAGGCTTGTTAGCAACGTGACAACGGCGCTGTGCGCAGAACTACAGACGTGTCGGCTAGATATGGGCTACGTCGGAAGACTGACAATAAAGCGCTCAAAGTTCCATAGCAAATGCACAATTTTATACTTTTATATTGATGAAAACAAGAGAATATGACAGTTAATTAAAATACTGACCCACTAATATTAAATATAAGATTATCTACAAACTTACAAACATTTTTCTTTCTAGAAATAAAATTCATGAGTCCTCCCCTTCGCACTGGAATTTTCCATTTTGTTTGTTTATTTGTTGGGGACAGGTCTCATGTAGCCCAGGAAGGCCTTGAACTCCTGGTCTCCTCTGAGTGCTGGAATTCCAGGTATGGACTATTGAGACCAGCTGGAATTTCACATTTTGATTAAACTAGAAATAAATTCATCTGATGAAAATTACTTTCATAAAATTGGATTAGCACAGAATTCAAAGAAATATGATTTGTGAGTTTCCCAAGAACAGTTTTATTTTGCCCAGATGATACCCAATAGATCAACTTAAGCTTTGGTGCATTTTTAGCATAGCAGAAGCATGTTGTCTTTCAGTTGGCATCAGAGAGAAAACCCTGGGAGAAGTTCATTTAACCCAGTTAAGCTGCAGGCACAGCCCTAGCCTGGGGTCTCCTTGCTCTACCTCCGATGCTCTCTTAGCAGAAAAGATTAAGGAAAAAACAGTATGAAGGGTTGGGAGTTGGACTATATTTTCATTTACAGAATTTCGAAATGTACGAAGGTTAGAGGAGAGGCAATCACATCCCCTGAACGGTTTTCTGGATACTAACATAAACAAATAAATAACTGTTAAAATACTTATCAAAATTAGAAAGTAAGTGTATTGTTGTTCAAGTTTTGTGTCCCCATTAGAACTTGTAAAATGAAATCTCAACAAGCTCATTGCATATAAATATGTGCAAACTAACAAAATAAAATTATTTTCATGAGTGTCCTATTAATTTAAACCAATTACTCACAATGCTAAATTCATATGCTGCAGTGACTTTTGTATTTCTTATCAGATTTAAGTGTTCCCATGTAAGAATGTATATTTTATACATATTTCATGAATATACACAACAGAAAATGGGTTGGGTTTTAATTAACAAATATGACTGAAGCAACAATTACTTTTTTTCCACTCAGAATTTTACTCCAGTCTAATAGTATTTGTGTTTTTTAACTCCCTTCTGTGTAGACCGCAGTAAACATTTGGAAGGCATTTTGTGTGGCCAGTTTGTGCCTTGCAGTTTTTGAGCAATGCAAACATTCCCCTTAAATAAATGAAAACAGATCTTAGAAGGGGTATGCTTCCAACACATTCCCTAAGATCTGAGCACCACTGTGCATTCTTGCTCAATTTAAACAAACTAAACCTCAACTAGTCTCCCCTCCCCTAATGGGCACCCCCACTGGGAACATTGTTAGGTTACCACCGTGGACAAGGCTTCAGTACAGCTGGATATGTAAACAAGACCATAATCCGCATGAAAGAACTCTCAGAGATTTGGCAGCGCTCACAGTGTTGTTAGCATATTGTGCCAGAGCAATAACAAAGCCATCATTTTTAAGTTTGTTCACGGATTTGTATTAATCAAGAAATTTTCCAGAAATTACTTCTAAATGAGGAAACTTCCAGAAAGTTACCATTTGAAAAGAAGGCTTCCAGATGCTTCACCCCCACCCAACCTCCTGCCTTTTTTCTTTCTTTCTTTTTTCTTTTTGCTATCTGCCACATATTCTTTCAAATAAATTACAAGTTTGTGGAAGTTGTACTGAAACAGAAAACACATTGCTGCTGTGTTGGCTGAAGGAGGCTCACTTCATGCCCTGTTTCATCAAAGCCTGCCCATGAGTGAATCATTTCTTCCTGTCAGCAGAGAGGTGACCAGGCCAACTATGGGGGCATTCTAGAGATAAGTATTAAGTATTGATAGAAGGATTATTGATCAGAAAAGCGATGATTAGATTATTATTAGAACTGCAAACTAAGCATGCAGGAGCAGATTAGAAGAGAGTGTAAATTTAGTTGTTGGTTTTTATTAGCACAGTAAGTGATTAATTAAAATTCATTTATTTTTCAATATAAATTCCATTATCAAAGATTTTCCAGAAGTGAGTCTCCTGGAAACTATTGTGACAATTTCTCGGGAAAACAAGGAGGACATAGCAGAGCAATTAGACATCCATAATGGTACAAACCTAATATTAGCTTTTACATGACTCCATTCTTTAGCTACCCACAAAGCAGTTTTTCATGCAAATTCTACATCATTCAAAATATCCTTTTAAAATGGATTAATATTCACAATCCAGGCAGGTGCAGGTCTTACCATATAAAAAAAAAATATGTGTGGCTGCTATAGGTCTGTTCAGAGACATTGGGGGCTGAGGATCCATTGGTAGATTTTCCACAAAGGATCAGGATGTTTGTGTCAATCTGTTAAAAGATGCCTCAAGCCAGTAGGTCATAGTAACACCAACACTGGTTGTCTGGATGAGCTTCATGTCAGCCCAAGGAGCCTTCAGGCTCTAAGCCAAAAGAAGCTGCTTACCTCACACTTTTTTTTAATTTAATCATTTACTCATGTCTATGATGGCTGCTGGATGGTAGTAATTTTCACTATAATGGAGGAAGCATGCTTGAGTACCATGGGCATTATTAAATAAGAGACTATTCCGAACTCTTAATTAAATTTGGAATTCTAGACACCTTTCTTAGTTTAGTCCTCTGGTGCATTTTGCAAAGTCCCGATATTGTATTTTTCCCCATGTTTTAAGGTGCCTTCTGTTCATTTGCCTTCTTTTTGAAAAATTTTGTATTCTTGTTTGTCTCCTGAACTACTGAAAAGGATGTATGACATATTGTTGGTTGCATGAAGGCTTCTTTAACTGATTTGTGGGTGTTTATTATTTCTCCCCCAACCTGCATGTAGCATGTTAAAAAGTACTTTTAATTCAGGAAAAGTGCCAACATCCTCCTGTGGTAATTATTGCTATAATTGAATTAATTGTCCTCAGAAGCTCTCCAGATGATTATTTTAAGAACTTATGGCAAGGTCTATAGTGTATAATGAGTAATAAACACTACAAAAAAAAAAAACCTGCGGAGGAATCTCTTCAGAGTAAAAAAAGTCTGATGAAATCATCATGACACTTTTGAGAATCAGCATCCAGAAACCAAGGACTTGAGCTTTCTCAAGGTCCCTACCATACACTGTTGTTGTTTTTCTTTGGCATTTGGTGTTGAACATTTTGATACAAGTATGGTTAATTATTTAAGGAGTGTGTGTTTACTCTCTGTTTTAAAATAGATTCCCCTTCGAGTGGTTTAACGCCAAAGAAGACTAGACTAATTTACATAACACTGCAAGAGCATCCTAACCCAAGAACACTTTTGTTTACAGAACTGTGAACCTAAGCCATGGTGGTTTATTTATGTAGCGAGTCTTTTTCTGTCCCATCACCGAATTCTCAAATCATGACATGGAAAGTTATTATTTATTATGAAAGCTAAGTGATAGCTTAGGCTTGTTTCTAACTCTTTCTTCTAATATAAATAAACCCATTTCTATGAATCTATGTGCTGACCTGAGGCTCGTTTACCTCGTGTGTGTACCGTACCTCCTGCTTTCCTGCTTCCTCCGTGTCTCACACCTTTGTCCTTTTTCCAACATCCTTTGTACCGGGAAATACTGCCTAGCTATTGGCCATTCAGCTTTTTATTAAACCAATCAGAGTGACATTTCTTCACAGTGTACAAAAAGATTTATTGAACAATATACACATTTATTTTTATGTGAGTCAATGGCTCAATTTGCTTACTCATGAGGCTATATTTTTGTTTACATCTTCAATACTTAAAAATGTGTACAATGTTACGTTTCAAACTTAAAAAATAGATAAGGCCAGAGAGATGACGTGGCATACAAGGGCATATAAGGGCCTGCAATGGAATCCTGCTGACGTGAGTTTGTCCACAGAAGCTATGGTGAAATGATTGAACAAACTCTCAAAAGTTGTCATCTGACCTTCAAATGCATTTCTCAGCATGTGAACATCTGCAAACACACACACACACACACACACACGAGCATGTATAACATTCACACACATGCACACATACATGTAAGGTTTTATTCTCAGATGTGGAATATGGAAGATAAGATTTCTTCAGGACCAACAGAGGAAAGCCATGGAACAGATGGAAGGGTAGCCATTCAAAGAGGGCTGTAGTTAATCTTGTTTTAGGGGGAAGAAGAGGCGTTTAACTTCACGAATCCAGGTCTATTTTTATGTTGTCCAGTTTTTAAACTAATGTGAGGTACTGAAGAGTAATCTAGAGATATGAAGTTAAATTTTAAATGAAGTATTTTTATGGTTACTAGCCTAGCTAAAAACCATGATTATTTACTAAATTGGTTAATGTATGCCTACTATGTGCTAGGTACTTTTGGGAGCAATTCTTGTCCAATATAAAAGGCTTCTGTCTTTTTGAAACATACAAGCTAAACAGGTAACTTTTATTTAATTGTAAACTAAAGTAAGTGCTAGTTTTATAATTTCTGACTACTTCTCATGTCCTATAATGTATACTGCCCTTATTCTTATGAATTCCAGCTTCTCTCCATTTATTAACATCTAATATTTGTTCAGTAGTTTGGAACACTATGAGAAGGTGCTCTATGAACTGTATCTCAATTTAAGGGTTAATATTAATTATATATGTGTGTATTTATATTATATTATAGTTATGCACAGTTCCCAAAAGATACTACTTATTGGAGTAAGGGCTGGATTAAAACCTAGGACTTTTCGTTTGTAGACACTTTGCTTTTACTAACTCTACTACCCCTCCTCTCTGTTCGGAGGAGAAGACCTAAGAACTAATATGCTAATATTTCTCATTGACTGCCACTTAGTCATTTGTATTTAAAGAATGAGCCAACCGAGCACATTTCCCCACCCAGGTCATCCTCTTAGCGCTTTCTCTCACCACACAGCTGGGCTGGGAAATGTTGCTATTGAAAATCACACAACTATTCTGACTTGATCTGCACAGAGTCATGCTGTCTAATTTTACTGCTGTTCACAATTCTTTTGCTGACTCTCTATTGCATTTCCTACTGCAGCTTTTCCTCCCCATCCTCCATCTCAAAAAAGCATTTATTTTGTATTTGACTAGAGATGAATGTTTTTAAGTGAGTGCTGTTGACAGTCCTCTTTCTCGACTTCTTGTTCCTGTGTTTCTCAGGAATGAACAGTATTAGAGCATGCTAGACTCTCTCCCCACTCCATACTCTTACCCTTGAGGATGAGTAATTCTGACCACTTGGTGTCAGTAGAATATGACATCCATGTTTCCATACTCTATTGCTCATGTTGAATATTTTAGCTCACTGTTGTGTGTTCCAGCTTCCTCTAAGTACTTAAGAGTAACTTGTTCTCATGATAATTGTATTTTGTCCTTCACAGGAGCATTTATGAGTAGATGTACCATCTGTTAGTTCACCACATATTTACAGTCAATTTCATTAATCACTGGAAGTGTTAGTTGTGCAACACCTACTGGTCTAGGCTCTAAAGGGCATGCAAAGTTGTCTAGCACCAATGTGACCTTTAAAGCCATTGCATACTGGTTGCCAAGTTAAGACCACTTCAAAGCAATTGACAATAAATGTTTTGATGTGATATATTTTAAGAACAATATAAAAACCAAGCTCATATAATTAGAGAGAATTTGGAATATCAAAAGGAAAGAATACTTTTAATGGAATTATCAGGAAAACAGTCCAAATTCTGTTAGTTGAAACATTACAAACTTCCTGATCTTGTACACTAGCATTTTTCCATGAGTTTGAGAAACTCTGTCTTTCCACTTCAATTAACCTTTAAAATCTGCTATCATGAGGTGTATTCATGTCCACTTTATAGATACAGGCTATCTGAGATGACATTCTTAGATGTTAAATAATTTGTTCAAAGTCACATGCTTAAAAGTCACAATTATAGGAATGGAAGGATTGTTTGTCTATTTATTATTCATGTTTTTTCCTTTATACCATATTCTTTTCATTAAAATTAAATTTCAAACTAGCTGGTTCAGAGTATGAACTCTGGGTGTAATTGAAGTTGTTAAGATTTGATTCTGAAAAAAAAATTAAAAAAAAATTAAAAAAAAAAGATTTGATTCTGAGATCTAATATATCCCAGAAAGGTAAACTTAAACATTTGCCTCTCTATAGCAGTTTTTTTTCACTTGTAAGAGATGGAGATAAAATTTCCTACTTATTTGAGGAACTTCTGAAAAGTTAAAATGAGGTAGTACAGCTGACAGCTAGTGTTGTGAACCATAAGTTTGGTTCAGCTAAAATTCATTGCATATGGAGTTCTCTGCTGAATTCTTCACTCTTTGCAAAACACAGACTTGAACTGTGTGCCCTGAGTCAGGCTTGTAAGGAAGGGTGTGCTTGATCACCTTTATTGAGCAATGGTTTGAGAGAAGCACTAAAGAAAGCTGGGCAGGAAGAGTCGTATAGCTACAGTGAAGTCCTGACTCATCCCCGGAGCAGCTCTGTGGTAGGATTGCACACCTCAGTTTATTTTAACTGAGACAAAGATCCTTCGTTCGCCACATGACTAAACTAAACAGGAGTTATAGATGAACCCTGAGAAAGGTTGCAAGCAGGTACAGGACATTTTACTGTGGATGAGGGCTGTAGCAGTTAGTACTGGCCTGATGGGAAACAAGCAGCAATCTTTCTCAACTATGACGCCTATAAGCCACAACAAGGACCGATATGACGCAATAGCCATAAGGATTCAGTAGTGACACACATTGATGGAGGATTCCCATTGGCTAATAAAGAAACTGCCTGGCCCATTTGATTGGCCAGCCCTTAGGTGGGCAGAGTAGACAGAACAGGAAGAAGGAAGTGAGGTAGATGGCTCAGTCAGATGCCATGCCTCTCCTAAGTGAGAGAGACTGCCATGCCTCTCCTCTGAGAGAGAGAGAGATGTGATGAAGCCAGCCACCAGGCCAGACATGCTGAATATTTCCGGGTAAGACACCATTCATGGTGTTACATAGATTATTAGATATGGGGTTAGTCAAGATGTGAGAAAAAGGCTGGAATTAATGGGCCAGGCGGTGTTTAAAAGAATACAGTCTGTGTGTTGTTATTTCTGGGGCTGAGCTAGTCAGGCAGCCGAGAGCTGGGCAGGATGAAAAGCAGGCCTGCCCGCAGCTCCTCACTACAGAATGGCGCCCACGTGGATAACTGAATCCACAGAAAGCTTGAGAAAGCTTGAGAAAGAATAGAGTAAAGCATGTTTTCTTGATAGCAGCAATTTCTCGGATCTGAGCAAGTGCTCTCATCTAAGAGAGGCTTCCTGACTCAGCTTTAGCTGCAAAACCCTGCAGCTCTTTTAAGAGGTTCTGCCATGAAACACTTAAATGGCGTTGATAAAAGCTGACTGCATGCTTGTTTGTTTTCAGCCATAGCAGGAAAAAAGTTGTGCTGTTTTAAAATGCTGGCGTTCTGGTCTGTACTGCCAGGACAAACTCTGACTCTTTCAAGCAGGCGGTCCTGACTGTTGTTCGACACTGTTGCAGCTTGCTTGCTGGCAGGGACCTTGAAATGCCATAGAGTTGTGGCGATAAACATGGCTCCTGCGGGTACCTCCGCCATGAGGCTAGAAAGCTAAGGCATGGGCTGGATCCAGCCGCCAAAGTTACGGTTTTAGTTCTACCGATTTTGGTGGGTAAATTAAAGACTCGTGTGGTCAGAAAAAGAGAGATATACAGTAAAGAGAGATTCAAAGACAAAGAAAACCTCTAAATGGTTTACAGTGAGTTAAAAATACATGCAGGCTAAAAGTTAAAGTTTTTACAGTTAAAAAAGAGAAAGAAAGAAAAAGGAAGTAGTTTGTTGTGGTGGTACACACCTTTAATCCCAACACTTGGGAGGCAGAGGTAGATTGACCTCTGTGACTTCAAGGTGTGGCAGGACGCACCTTTAATCCGAATGCCTGGGAGGCAGAGACAGAAAGAGCTCTGTGAGTTCAAGGTTTTGTAGCACACACCTTTAATCCCAGGCTGAGGCAAGTGGATCTCTGTGAGTTCAAGGACAGCCTGGTCTACAGAGTTATTTCAGGACAAAGAGATAAAGAGAACCTGTCTCAAAAAAGTAAAAGTAAAAATAAACAAAATAGAGGTTAAGTAAAGCTGTATAAAGATGGAAAATACACAGAGAATCTTGATACTATATGCTATTGTGCTCTCTTTGAACTATTTGAATGCTGAGGAAGAAGCAACAGCTGCTAAAAGATATTTGTTTATAAATGCTGCTGAACTAATCCAAGATAGATATTTTGAAAATACCTTGACTTCAGAATTTGGATCTAAGGATATGATACTTTGGAAAAGAGATTCTTCTTTTGTTTTTACAGAAAATGAGACCCTATGGATTGCTTCTATTCCAATATGGTATGATAGACCACGCCCTCCTGAAAGGTTGCAATGAATACCCTCAAAAATTCACTTTGCTCAACTGCCAACTAAGATGAATCTAGCACACAGGCTACACCATGAAAGATCTGATTAACAGCGTCCCCATTCAGCAGGAAGCAGTTTGGAGAGAAATAACTGCGTCCATGTTCCAAAATATTGTTTATAAATGTTCTTTTACATTTAAAGGGGGATATGATATAGATATGAATAATTTGCATTGATATGGATTTTGCTTTAGTGATACAATTTTGTTATATGTATATGTATTTCTGATACTGATTAAGGTATTGTGATTATGTAGTTCATTTAAAAAATGTAATGTATAGAGGTTGTTAATGGATAGTCATCAATAATAGTAAAACTTGTAGTTATGTTAGTTAGATTTTCTAGATATATAGAGATATATTTAAGTTAAATAGGCATTCTTCATATCTTTCAAAGACTACAGAATATCTCATTTTAGATGTTTTAATAACTTAGGGCTTTTCATGACAATGAGACATGTCAGCTCCTGGAAGCACCAATCTACTTCAAGAGGAAGATGGGCATCGAAGAGGATCCTTATGGAGTTTGATAGCCACTTGGGCAAGAAACTGCTCTTGCCTGGACTGTTGGCATAAACTGGACACAAAGAACCCACAGAAAGAAGACTGCTGAACTTGCCTAAAAGTGAGATGATCTTTCGGGTTTCCTGATTCATGAAAGAGTCTGTGAGACGTTCTGCAGGACACAGCAGATACTGACTGAACTGCCTTTGAAATTTCCTGCATCATGGAAATGTCTCCTGGAAACTATGGGCCTGTAGGCCGAAGATGGATGCCCCAACAGTACAAAAGAACTTTGGGTGACTGTCCAGGCAGCGAGATGTCTCTGTCATTTCTAGAGTTTGAAAGTTGCTTATTTCTTGTTTACTTAGGTAATATTATATCCTTCTGGAGTCTTTGATGGAGTTGAAGAATGGATAGATAGTTATAGTTTTCCTTAGTTATGATAAAAGATAAAGTAGATATAAATACTGTAACTGTAATTCTTACTTGATAACTGTTTTGTTATATGTAATTTTACTATGTTAAAGCCTTTCTTTTTTTTAAACAGAAAAAGGGGAAATGATGGAGGATTCCCATTGGCTAATAAAGAAACTGCCTGGCCCATTTGATTGGCCAGCCCTTAGGTGGGCAGAGTAGACAGAACAGGAAGAAGGAAGTGAGGTAGATGGCTCAGTCAGATGTTACGCCTCTCTTAAGTTAGACAGACTGCCGTGCCTCTCCTCAGAGAGATGCCAGATGCGATGGAGCAAGCCACCAGGTCAGACATGCTGAATCTTCCCCGGTAAGACACCACTCATGGTGTTACAAAGATTATTAGATATGGGTTAGTCAAGATGTGAGAAAGAGGCTGAAAATAATGGGCCAGGCAGTGTTTAAAAGAATACAGTTTTCTGTGTAATTATTTTGGGTGTAAAGCTAAGCATGTGGGAGCTGGGTGGGACGAAAAACAGGCCTACCCACTGCTCGCCACACTACAACACATACCTTGGTGGTATCCAGCAGCACTCTAATTGGACTGAAAGCTTACTTAGCAAGAGGGAAATTATGCCTGGTACTGGAAGCCTAGCAAACTACTTGCTCTAGTGAAGTAATGATCTTGGAGGACAGCTTACAACTGCCATGTTACTAAATCAGCAGAATCCTTAACTACATTCTGTAAATATTTCCCTTATACCCAGAGGTAAGTGCAGTCCTCACCCCTCATCAAGGAAACCCCTCTTTGCAACAGATGGAGACCATTACAGAAAACCACAACTGACCAAAAAGCAGAAGTGTAGAGCTCAGTCCCAACCATAATCTACAGAAGGGAGCAGAAACATGTAGGAGTCAGAGAAACAAAGTTTGCTGTGAGATTGCTTCTCCTAGAAATGCCAGCATAGCTATACCCATTAAGACTCACCAATATAACTGCCAAAACATGACCTGAACAAGAATGATGCCAGTAAGCAATTTTTCTTAAATATTTCAGTCTGAGAGCTTGAATCTAAGAATGCAAAACTGAAAGATAAAGAAAGCCAACTGATGTGGGAAGTCCTTCTGTATATGTGTTGCTTTTATTGATTAATGAATAAAGAATCTGTTTTGGCCTGTGATAGGGTAGAGTAGAGCTAGATGGGGAAAACTAGACTGAATGCTGGGAGAAAGAAGGCAAGGTCAATGGACACCATGTAACCACCAGAGGGGAAAGACGCGAGCTGCTAGCTGGAACCTTGCCGGTAGGCCTCTAACCTCGTGGTAAAATATAAAATAATAGAAATGGGTTAATTCTCGGTGTAAGACCTAGCTAAAAGTATGCTTAAACTATTGGCCAAGCATTGATTCAAATGCTAATTTCTAAGTGATTTTTTTGGGTCTGGGAAGCCGGGAACAAACAAGTGACCTCCAATAACAGATTGGCGTGCCAACGTGTGCTAGCTAAATCCACATAAAACCTGATGACTTTCTGGAGATCCCTCTATGGAGCATTTTAACGGGGTCTTCGAGCAGAGTGCTAATGTTATGCCCAAATCCACGAAGTCCCCCAAAAGCCAACAAAGAGACTGAGTCTCATATGTAAAAGCAAAGAGCCTTTATTTTATAGAAGTTTGCAAACTTGGTCTCTCCGCATGTCCAACGTATTGGAATAAATGGAAAGCCCCCAACTCAGTTAGAATTGGGTTTTTATAGTAGTAAAGGTGGGAGTGAGAGGTTTCTGAGGTTTAGGACCCGATTGGCTGACATTTGTCTAGGGGTGTCCTATCTACAGTGGTTGTAATGCTAGGTCTTTCTTTTGGATGGTTTGTTTTGGGGTGGTGCTTGGGTAATCTCAGTTTGTGGCTCTTCCTGCGGCCAGGTCTTGTTTCAGGGTAAACTACTGAGACCCAGGCCTCTTGTTAAATTTGTTGATGGCTAAGTCCTACTCTGGCGGGTGATAATGGTTGGAAGCAAAGAACTTCCTTTGGGTGACCTGCCCATACATCATGGTTGGCTCCCATATTTTCCCCTTCACAAGCATTGATGACAGGACCCAATCTTCGGTCCTGCTTGCCCCTGGTTGCAAGGAGGCATGGAACTACTTAAATTAATAAATCTAGAGATTTATTAATGAGAGCAGATAGCGCTCCCATTTCAATAGAGGGGCAGGTCATCTTTGGTTTGGTTTTGAGCCATTGTCCTGTTCATTGTCCTGTGTGTCTGTGTGTTGTTTTGTCCTGACTTAGACTGACACTGACGATATGGGACAGACTCAAATCATGACTTCTTTGACTTTGACAGTGTGATTACACAAGCATAGGGGTATATTTTCCTAAAAGGAATAAGACAAATAACTTCTAACCCGCCACCTTAAACATTTCATGAAAAGGAGTCAGTTTGGTTCCAAACACGAGGCTGCAGGTTGCAGGGCATTGTGCTTGTGTGGATGGATGGCTGGGCTATGCAGCCTTGTTATAACAATGTAGCAAGGCTGCCAGCCACAGTTGTAGGGGGTGGATGTATCCCAACAGGATTTCAAACACTGAACAGAGAATCTCGGGTTAATTTCTATGTCTTGGAGAGGTTAATAATCCCCCGCTCCATGATGCATACCACCCTGCCCCTCCCATGCTGGTAGATGAGTTCTCTCTGCCTGCCCTGGGGGGCTGTGTGCTTCAACTTCTGGTCAAACTTGACCAAGGTTTGGCTCCACAGCCACAGGTCAAGGACTCTGGTTATAGGTGTTGTGACACTACAGCCAGACTTCTCTCCACCAATGCTGCTTTGATCATTTAGATCCAATGTGTTATAAATATCTGTCATGTTTTATAGGGGTTGGTTACAAATTATTATTGGTTAATGTATAAAAAAAACTACTGTTGGTTTCACGCTGGTACAGGATTTTATGTGATAGAAATTTAAAGGTTTTTTTGTTATAGTATATGCATATTTTTGTTCTTGTTTAAGGGGATGTAAACTATGTTTGCTGTGGTTTCTCATACATGCAGATACTGAATATGCTTCTTTTGTTAAGAAGTTTGTCTATGTAAGTTTTCTTGCAAGCATGAAGCTGAGACAGAAATGGTCTATTTTTGCTGTTACGGGCCTGACTTCAGAAATTTAAAACTGAGCTCTGATTACTAAATTTGGGTTAGCAGAAATTCAGATGGCTTTTTGGTATAGATAATATTAAAACTACTATATGCTTTTTTATTATTAAAAAGCTGGATCTAGAATTGGATTATTGCTCTTCCTTTGTTAGACCCCTGTTTTATTTACTTAAAATCTATGCCTGGGTAATTTTAAAGAAACCATAAGACATAATTCCATTTTAAATTTTAGATTGCCATTTTGCTAGAGTTAAAAAAATAAATGCTACATGATTTCACCGCCATCTTGATTAAAGGTGACCATGTGGAGTGGGCCTAACAAATCTCCAAGATAGTTTAAATTAAAATAAATTTAAAAAATATAATATAAGATCTAAAATATTAAAGCTGCACCTTAATGTTTTTATACCCAAAAGTGTACCTAGCTTTGCCAGCCAGACTTTGTTAATTTAAAAGTCACTCAGGTAATAATCGTTATAAAGACATAAAAAGAAATCTTTAAAAAAAAACAGCTAAGGTTTACAAATGTAGGGCAGGACTAGAGTCCCAAAGATTGTACAGTTGCAACAATGGACCTTAACAGTTTTAGAAATGCCAGTGCCAGGTGATTGTCACCAGAAGCACCAGCTACAGTGAAATAGAGCAGGCTGAGACCTAAAAGACAGGCTATGTATATGCTGTCAAGGTGGGACCAAAAAAAGTACTTTATTTTTGTTATTCTTGATATTGCAAAAAGACATTTAAGAAATTTTAATTTTTTAAATTTAATTTTTAAATTCAAGGTTGTGAGCTATCTGTGCTATAAAATGCTTTATATTGTCAATATTTAAACTTAAAATAAAAGGCTAAAATTAGGGTCAGAGCCATAAGCACCAAAAGCTAACCAGAAACAGAATTGTTCATTTCTTATGCTACAGAAGATGATGACCTAAGTAGTTTGATAGAGGGCTCGGAACAGCACCCAAGCCTATGAATCTCAATATTTTGGAGGCTGTTGTACAGGGGTAGTCTAGAACCACCTGCATGTCAGATGTTTGGATTGAGAAACACAACGTGGGCAAACTGCAGTTGTGGAGTGACAGCGGGAGAAATTCTGTAGTGGGAGGATCACTGTAACATAAAAAATTATATTAAAAGGTAAAAACATTAGAAATATTAACTAATGGTTTAAAAATATATTTCCTTGTTCAAGGTCTATTCAGGTTTTAAAATTAATGTTTAGCCTTCTTGTCTTTGCTAATTTTGTTGGGTTTAAGTTATTTGGATAAACTGAGTCATAAATTTTCTATTGATACTAAGAGGTTTGGACCTCCTCTTCTGGGGAAAGAATATTGTTTCTATGTCAATCACTCTGGGGTAATTAAATATTCAATGGCCTTGTTAATGATAGAGAACAGAACACTCACAGGCAATCTGGATAAAAACTTGTTCAACTGGTCTCCTTGGTTAACAACCTTACTTCCAGCTATAACAGGCCCCTATTGATCGTGCTTCTTTTTATCAACAGATTGATGGCTTTTGTTCGAAAATGGGTCAATATTGTTCAACTGATGGTATTAAGGTTCCAGTATCCCCCCCCTTGAGCCCCTGGACAGATAGGACCCATAGTTGAGGCCTGTCACTAAAACTTGCTCAATGGAGACATAGACCCACTATGTGCCTAAAAGTGAGGCAATGTGCTTGGCTTTCAGAGGCAATAAACATGACTCAGGCATGTTGGACTGGGCAGAGTAAGCAAGCAGGGCCCTGTTGGCCCCAGCTGTGCCTACTTAGCATTAAAAAAGCACTTCTGGTCAGAAAAGGATTACAGATATGCAATAAAGACAAATCTAGATGGAAAAGACCTCTAAATGGGTCACAGTGATGGATAAATGTATGTAGGCTTGGGAGAAAGAAGAAAAAAGTACAGAGTTATAAAAAGAAGTAAATGTTCTTTTTTTTTAATAAGACAAAGTCTTTAAAAAGACAGAATACATACAGTCATTGATTAAAAGGAGTAAGAAAAATAAGCCACATAGAGATGGAATATACATAGATTTTGTATACTATTGTGTTTTCTTTGAATTTTTTGACTGCAGACAGATATTTGATTCTGGGAGCTGCAAAGATAACTTAATATAAAGGTATCTTGACTTCAAAGTTTGGGTATAAGGATTTGTTGCTTTGGAAAAGAGGTTCTTTTTTTTCCAAAGAGGTTGTGAACTTGTGGATTGCTTCCAGACTTATGTGGTTTGATGAACCAAGAGCCCCCAGAAATAATTCACCCAACAAAAAGCAAAAAGCAGTTTGGAGAGAACTATGCCCAAATTCCCAAATATTGTTTATAAATCTTTTTATTTTAAGGGGAATATGCTATAGAGATCAATACTTTGCATTGGTATGGATCTCAGTTTATTGATACAAATTTTAGGTCAATTTTGTTAATGTATATTTCTGCTCTTGATTAACAAATGTGTTTGTACAACTCATTTAAAATGTATTGTACAATTAAGAAATACAGATTATTAGATAGTCCTCTGTAGTAGGCAAGCTTATAGTCATGTTAGTTAGGTTTTCTAATTATATAGAGATATATTTCAGTTAGTTAGGTATTCTTCAAATCTTTAAGAGACCTTCAGAATATGGCATTTAAAATGTTCTAAGTAGTTAGGACTTTTCATGACAATGAGGCACATCTGCTCCTGGCAACACCGATCTACTTCAAGAAAATGATGGACACCGAAGAGGCACTGGTTAGCCATTTGGGCAAGAAGCTGCTCTTGCCTGGACTGCTTGATGCTATGCTGTATGAACTGGACATGCAGAACCCACATAGAAATGACTGCTGAATTTGCCTAAAGGTGAGATGGTCCTTTGGGCATATTTCTCAAGGGGGGAATACTGGAACCTTAATACCATCAGTTGAACAATATTGACCCATTTTCAAACAAAAGCCATCAATCTGTTGATAAAAAGAAGCAAGATCAATAGGAGCTTGTTACAGCTGGAAGTAAGGTTGTTAACCAAGGAGACCAGTTGAACAAGTTATTTTTTTTCCACGAGACAGCGTGGGAGAGAGTTCACAAGCAGCACACAGACACGGGACACGGAATCAGAATCACACGGGATTTGAACTCGGGAACACAAGCACTCACGCACTCACACGCGCCTTACACTCTGAACCACCGCCCGGCTCGCTAAGTTTTTATCCAGATTTCCTGCTACATGAAAGGGTCTACCAGACATTCTGCACAACACACACAATAAAAGCAACTGGTGGACTTTGTCATTACAAGGCAGAATAGATCTTCAAATTTCTTACTTCGTGTAAAAGTCTGCTGGATACTAGGGCCCTGTTGGCTGAAGATGGTTGCCCACAATGTTACAGAAGAACTTAAGTTGATTGTCCAGGCAGCACGATGTCTCTGTCAATTCTAGAGTTTTTGTAGTAGCTTACAAT
The DNA here is from genome assembly GCF_903992535.2 of Arvicola amphibius. Classification (NCBI taxonomy): domain Eukaryota; kingdom Metazoa; phylum Chordata; class Mammalia; order Rodentia; family Cricetidae; genus Arvicola; species Arvicola amphibius. Next base: position 68,006,388 of record NC_052049.1, on the reverse strand, counting down.
GCACTGTCTGTTTACTTAGGTAATATATCCTTCTGGAGTCTTTGATGGTGTTGAAGAATAGATATTTATAGTTTTCCTTAGTTGATTGTAATTCTTGTTTGATACCTGTTTTGTTATATGTAATTTTACTATGTTAAAGTTTAAACCTTCCTTTTTATTTAAACAGAAAAGGGAAAATGGTATGGGAAGTCCTTCTGTATATGTGTTGCCTTTATTGGTTAATGAATAAAGAATTCGCCTTGGCCTGAGATAGTGTAGAGTAGAACTAGGCAGGGAAAACTAGACTGAATGCTGGGAGAAAGAAGGCAGAGTTGAGAGATGCCATGTAGCCAATAGAACAGACCAACACGAGCTGCCAGCTAGAACCTTGCAGGTAGGCCACGAACCTCATGATAAAATATAAAATAGGGAAATGGGTTAATTCTAGATGTAAGAGCTAGCTAACAATATGCTTAAGCTATTGACCAAGCATTGATTCAAATGATATAGTTTCTGAGTGATTATTTCTGGTCTGGGCAGCTGGGAACAAACAAACAATCTTCTACAATAGTCAACTCTATATAATTTCAATAGTAATATACATACATGCATGCATACACACTTACACACACAAACACATATATAATTTGATTTTTATAATGTTACAAAAGTGAATATATATTTTGAATTTTGATTTTTTCCCTAAGATTTCACTGCATGGTATGATACATATCTGAGAATCTGAGAGGTAGCAGTGTGCCACAGCTCAATATCAGCCACATAATCATAAAAGTCATTAGTCAGTACTCCATGTTCTACTATGCTGTTAATTTATGATATCATCTAGATTAGGTACGTTAAAGCTTATCCACCTTAAGGCAAGCATAATTTACAGTGGTTTTACTGAAATTCAACCCATCATAAGTCAAGGACTGTCTAAATTCCATTAGTACTTGAAAAGAATACAAGATATGGAACAGAATGCTCAACTGTCACGTAGATGCGGTAAATTGATGGTATTGACGATTTCTTTGGCTAAGACCAAAGGTGGTATGTCTTTCTCACCTTCTGCTGTGTTCTATCAGCCGTCTGAGAAGGCTGCTGATGTGCTACACTTTATTTCTACACTTACCCAGCTCCCCTTCCAGTGCTTTATTTCACAGTTTGCAGCCCTGTTGATTGTGTACACGCAATTAAACATGCCATGTTTTTGGATGGACTGACTATTTCTTTCTTTCTGAAGTCTACTTTATCTACTATTACGTAGCTGCCTCCATCTGCCCTGTTAGTTTATTTTCTTTTTCAAACTTTACATCAGTCTTACATAAAATATTCTAGTTTCAGTGAGCTTCTTTTAGGCAGCAAGTCATTTGATCATGTTTTAAAATCCATTCTGCCAATATCTAACTTTTATCTGGCCCATGCAGATAATGTACAGGTTGGGGTGTACTTCATGGCAGTGTTTGCCTAATACCTGTGGAGTTCTACCCCTAGCACTGCAAGAAAATTTGCATTTGATGTATTTATTGACACCTTAGAATTTAAAACTATTTTATATTTTGCTTTGTAGTGTCTTCATATTTGTAATTTTTACTTACTCTGTTGCCTTAATTTTGAAAATTCAGCAAGAGACGATGAATATGTTCTCTCCTGGGCCACTGTTTACTGAAATTTCTCTTCCAGGTGTGTGAGTCTAGATTTTTTTTTCCCTTTGGTATCAGTCACTCCTTATGAGATGAACTTATTACAAATCTAGTTAGAGCAGATCTTGTTCCACTTGTTTCTGGAAGAAAATGAATTCTGATTATCATATGTAATGCAGATAGCAAGATAATAAGGGTAGAAGGAAGATTTGAGAAGGGCATTCCCAATAAGTTTGACACATTTGATGTACACTGATCTACAATGAGAGCTTTACACTGTCATGTAACATTAAGATTACAAGATAAGTCAAGAGAGTATTTCCATTTTACACTAAATTTTACCACATAATAGGTCTGGATAAAACTCATCTGATTCTATGCCAGTCCCTAGACCCATGCACGAATAATTAGAAAGTCATGAAAAAAATCTATAGAAAATAATTTTAAACAGACATGTTTCAGGTGAGAATGGCTTTCATTTGAACAAATAGCTAACTATGCTTTCATTCTGGTAGCTCCACATCTCATAATTTTCCAAATTCACATGCTCCAAATGAGTACTTATTGTGCTTTCTCCTCTTTTCGTGTTGTTGCTATTTTCAGTGATCTCCAATATACATTATAAATTTTATTTTAAAAACACCCTGCTTTATACAGCAAGGACAAATGAAAAGTAGGTTCTAAATTTGAACAATAATGGATTGTGGTGTTTGATTAGATGACCTCTTGGGGTTATTTTTCCTTTTGGGCCATTGGTGTAGTGGACTTTCTCTCTCTTTTTGATGGCATATTTATTGACTGACATATTTTTCTCTCATGAAAATGTGAGCTCCTGGAAATTAGAGACAATGATCATTAATGATCTTTTTCTAATCTATTATTAGAAGGAATTTTATAGACAAGTATTTATTATAGGCAAATGTTTTTATATATTAAAATAATATTTTTAATGAAAAATAAAATTGCTATAATTTCTAGAAATATTGCTTTATTGCCATTTGTAAAGTGGAAATGAGCTATAATATTTATCCATCTCTTGGCTGGTGTGTGTTTTGACACATAGGTTATGTTCTGTATAATACTGATTACTGAGGGAATAGGAAAATAATATAAAGTATAGATATCTCTTCTTGGAAAGTTTAATGTACTTATAAGTGACTTTAGGAGACAAAGGAGATTTTTCTAAAGAAGGGAATTTTTCCCTAGAAAATACAATTAAAGAACCCTCTGATATATACTTCCTCTCCCTTATGCAGTAAGGACAAACTGGGCATTGCAGTGAGATGGTTAATAACATAAACAATGAAAAAGAATATAGAGGAGTTGGTGGTATAGATAATAGCTGTGCAAATTGGGTATCTGTCTTCTATCTCATTAATGGGTAGAACTGAAATGACTGAGACTGAAGTTCATAAGAAGGGTGGAGTAATGAGAGACTTCTGAGAGAGAGAAGGATGAATAGGGTAATCCATGTTTGGTCTGTGTATTAGCAAGGTGATCAAAGTGACCAGGGCAGAGGCTCAGACTTTTAACCAGTTGTTTCAGTAGTAATAGGACTTGTGCTACTCCTTACTCTAATTGCCATTGAACTCACAGGCTTTAGTATAAATACATATTTTTGAACTGGAAAGATTATGCTTATATGTAAATTTAATACAAAAGCATTTAATTATATGTCATTTATTTTTGGTATTTACTTTGAATATATGATTTATGAAATGCTGGCTTGCATAAAATTGACATATGTAAATATATTGAAAAAATTTAGAATTTTTATCAATGTAAATTATATATAAAATATACATTTTATACAGTAAGGAAAAATGAATGTACATTTTATATACCTCAGCAGTGTTATCATTCTAGCATATTCAAAGAGGGAAATCCATTTTTACGACATGGTCTTAAGAATAAGTAGAGAAAAAGCATCCATAAAACATAATTCTCTAGGTTTCCCTAGAAAAATTCCTCTCTGCTCCATATGTGCCTTAGGTTTTATAATTAAACTCATGCCTGGACCCATGTCATCTGAATTTTAAAGGTTATGTACATAGATTGTCAAAACACCATTTAAAACACATTAGTAGAGTGAAGGATTGGCTAAGAGGATTTCCAAAGTTCCTACCACACTCAACACTATCAAATTCTGTGGTTGACAAGCACCCGAGCTACTATGAGTAGTTGAGTTTGGTTTATACCCTGCGTAACGACTGGGCTGACTGGCTCTCTTTACTGGGCCTCTGGGTTTCTTCGGGGATACAGACATATACTTGGATTGGAGCAGAACTTTCTGCAATCACAAGTTCTGGAACTCATGGAAGCAGAGCCACAGAGAGCCAGCTGTCCCACGCACTGCTTTTTATCTGAGCAGCACATGTTTGCAGAAGAAGTTTCAAAAACTTTAAAGTGGGAATTGGCTTTGTCTGTGACTTTTTGGGAACAAGAGCACTTTTATCGCCAAGTTTAGAATGGTCTTGAATTTTATGGCTTCTTCTATTTGGATCCAAATTTGAGTCAGCTGGATTAGAGTTTGACGGTGTTGGCAACACATGCATTTTTGGTACGGAGACAGACTAATTAGAAGGTGCAGAGTCATCAAATTGCTAACTGCACATGTTAGGGAGTAAAGTGTAAATAAATCAAAATCACATGAGCTGAAGTTGCTGAAAAATAAACATGAGTTTAAAAATTAATTGAAAAAAGTTGGTGCCACAGTGACCCGTTTCCTTCAAACCTCAAGCTTTGCTTTCTGGACTGAGGAAACAGTGCCATTTCCTAATTGAAGGAAAAGAAATCCACGATTGCTAAGCACTGGACAACAATAGAATCTAAACCAAAACAGAATTGTTGTTTAGAAGTCTATGCTTCGCCGGGCGGTGGTGGCGCACGCCTTTAATCCCAGCACTCGGGAGGCAGAGGCAGGCGGATCTCTGTGAGTTCGAGACCAGCCTGGTCTACAAGAGCTAGTTCCAGGACAGGCTCCAAAGCCACAGAGAAACCCTGTCTCGAAAAACCAAAAAAAAAAAAAAAAAAAAGAAGAAGTCTATGCTTCACCTTGACTATGAAAGATGTCACAAGTCCCTAAAGGTCTAGATTTTCCTACTCACAACCAGGCAATGTAGTATTGGGGATGATAGGGCATTGCTACCACACGGAGGCTTGGAACTTTGTTTCTTCCTTCCCCATCTGTCCCTTTCCCTCTCCCTTGCCTACTTTCGCTTCTCTCTCCTGGTTTTCTCTTCTCTCCTTCCCCTTGCAGTACCTTAGCTGTCTTCTGAAGCTTGCTGTTTTCCTTTTCCTTCTGTTGAGTCTCTGTGAACCAACAACTTTGCTCTCTCACTATCTTATTTTATACACTCTTTCCATTTGAGATGGCTTCCTTTTTACCTTTGTTTCTATTATTAACTGGTTTAGTTTTCTTGGCTTTCAAAACAAAATGTTCATCTTGGTGGGTCAGTGGACCTAGTACACTTTTCTACCAGGTGCTGACAATAATGGAAGGGTAAGACTTGAATTCCTACTGGAGCCAATACCACATTTGTAATACTGTGTGTTATTCTATGGGTTCTTGAAATGCAGGGTTGAGGAAGGGACAGATGGGTGAGCAGTAGTTGACACTACTCATATAATCTTCAAGTCATTTGTGTGTTTCCATGTCTTTCTAGTCTTCTATTCTTTAGGTGAATTTCAGGATTTTTTGATTATTGCTCACTGGACATAGTTTTGAGTGTCTTTTCGGTTCTATCTTTTTTTTGTATATGTTGAGTTGGTTTATATCTTTTATAAGAAGAAGAATATAGTTAAAATAATAGTTGGTTTGTCCAGTGAATTTTAGGCTATCAAGATTTTTAGTTAAAATGAAAAAAATGTATATGCATGTGTTTGTGTGTATGCAAATGAGTGCAGGACCTGTGGAGGCCAGAAGGGGGCTATTGTTTTGTAAGAAGGCTGCTTGTTTGTTCCCAGCTGCCCAGAACCAAAATAATCACACAGAAACTATATTAATTACAGCACTGCTTAGCCAGTTTACGCATATTTCTAGCTCATTCTTATCTCTTAAATTAACCCATTTCTATTATTTTATATTTTACTAGGAGGCTCATGGCCTACTAGCAAGGTTCCAGCTGGCGGCGTGTATCTTTCTCCTCTGGTGGCTCCATGGTGTCTCTCGACTCTGCCTTCTTTCTCTCAGCATTCGGTTGGACTACATGGAGCTGGAGTCAGAGGCAGTTGTGAGCCGAGGGGCATGGGTTCTAGTAAACAAGCTTAGATTCTCTGTAAAAGCAGCATGTTGAGCCATCTCTCCATCCCCACTTACCATATTTTAGTACTTTGCTCCAGTAAGCACCTCACAAAGTACAATGCAGTTTCCTTTCTGAGTCCTTTCTCTGCCCACACTAGGGGAGTTCTCTTCCATTAATGGGACGTGTGACTCTTCACGCTATGGCTCAATAAGCTTCACTTGCTTTGCTCGAATTTGGGTTTTCTTACAAAGGACTTAATTTTTCTTTCTTTCTTGTTCCTTTTTCTAAATAAAGCAGTTTTATTTCTTCCAGAGAGTTTCATTCTTCCCTGGTTATACACAGTATCTAGAGTTCCATGAACAACTGTTTAATAACTAGAGGAAAACTCATTTTGTTAGGGTTTGCCTTGATCCTACCTGTCAAATAATTTCATTACGATTCTTAATCTGTTACTGCAATATTTTCTTATCAACCTTAGTTGATTTTCCCCGCAAGAACCGGTATTTTTGCTCCTTCTCTGTACCATAGAAACAGAAAGCTATACTTTGCAGACATCATTCGTAATGAGCCTCTAGCCAGGTCTTCCAAATACAGGTACTAAAGCTGAGTTGGAGGAACTGAGAAAGGAAGAATCTAGGATATTTCTTCTAACTTAATTTGCCTAGAGCACTGATATCCTGGACAAGGAGTTTGCCTCTGCAAGATGACACCCCAGTTCACACCGTCAACAACTTGATTTTTAGTTTTTGAGAAGAGAACTACCTCCCTTTCCCATTGCAGCCCTAGAGGTACTAGTCATGTTCTGCCTGGCTCATTTCTGAGTTGCCTTATTGGTGCCCTTGGTTCCCATTGACTTTCCAATTCCTTTTACATTTGCACCACGTTGTGCATATTGGATATGATGCTGTTTGAGTAAATTGCTTGGATTAGATGCTATTTTCCTAATGGGAGGTATGTGTATATTTGTGTTTCCTACTTAACTCTCTCTTCCTCATTTTTATATAATAAAGAGAAGGTTTATTTGATACTGTATCTCAATTTCTTTCCCTAAAAGAAATACTGAATACATTTATCTCAATGATTTTTGTGAGATTTAAAGAAAACAATGCCTTTATTTAAAATACTTTGAACCAGGTATATTTTGAAAAGGAAATTTTGATAATATAAAAGTCATGGGATTGGAGCTGTAGTTCAACGGTGGAGTGCTTGCCTTGAATATACAGGGCCCTCATATGAGATACACAACCTATATTTTTATATAAATTACCATATGTCATGCCATATGCAACTATGCGTCTTCTAGGAAATTAATCAAACAGCACTTTTTTTTCAACTAAAATTATTTCAGATTTTACTGTCAAGTTAACTTGGTTAATTTTGCTCCCTATTTAGTTACAAACCATTGATTTTCAAAAGTATTCTTGAGTTTATAATTGTCAGTAATGGCCTCTGAACCTAGAATGCAGAACATTTGAAGCAATGGCTACTACTTGGTTAGCACTACATACGTGTTTCTGAAAACATCCTCAACCAGTGATCCATCATTTGCTACCCAGCTTGATAAAAAGTCCATTCAGAAGGAGGCACCCAGGAGTTCCAAGATGAAATAGCTCTAAATAATAGTACAAACCAACCTCCAATTTGTAAAGTTCAGAAAAACTACCTCTTTTTTTTCTAGTTATTTTGATTCAAGAGAAATTATTAATAACTATGAAAATCCTGAACAATTGCTTGCTGAGCAGGTGAAATCTAGTCCTGTTTGTCAGTCAGAGAAACATGTAATATATGGATTGTCATTAAATATGCCAGTCGGTCATTGGGTAAAACTGAGATAATGATAGAATTATCATCCCATCATGTGTTTTTTCCCTCAATAGCAATGATGATTCTGCAGGAAACTGGGGTTCTTCTCAGTGTCAATCAGTCTTCTGCAGCCATCTTAAAGATCTGCAATTCTCAGCATACTCAGCTTTGATGGATTGATTCAATAGGCTACATTTGTCTTGTAAACCTTAGTCAAAGTAGAAAGAGATTTGATATTTTTGTTATCAATATTTAAGATGAAATGTAAAAAGACACCCCTCAATGATAAATTGAAGGAATCTTTCATAAATTTAAAAATTGAGAGTACGTCTGTTAAAGTTCAATAAGTTAATATATCGTGGATTTCCTCTCTAACCTCTCGGTTTGGGCCATCACTTTTCTTGCTGACTAATTTTATTAAAGGCTTTGGGGGAAGCTAACAGCATTTATCTGAACTCGCCGCTTCAGCGCTAGAATGCCAAAATCAAAATTCCTTGAATGAAATCCACGTTTTGTTCTTTGCAAATTGTCTTTTCATTATTTTCTAAGGCTTTGTAGAAATATTTTTTCCTGGTGCTGCGCATGGAGACTTGTTCCCTGTCTTTACTGACACTAATTGTTCCAGAAGGCACTGATGCCGCTCATCTGAGCCATTTATCTCACCAGGGGGCTTAATTGATTGAGACAAAGCTCCCTAAATCTGAAGCGTTTGGGTTTTGCTCTCCCATAGCAGCTATGCACTCCACTGTCAGAGCTACCACGATCAGGGACACAAAAGGCCGCTTGTCAAAAAGCAAGCTTGGATCTCCTTTCTATTTTACCACAAGCACACAGAGGCTGTCCTCCCCTCCCCCGCCTCCACCACTTACACCCAGCCTCCGCAGCCTGTTGCTTATGTGTTACCTCACAGTTTCACATGGAAGTTTCCAGCAAAAACTATTTGCTCTTCCATTCAAATGTGCCGTAGTTTTCAGTCATTATTGATGGCTTCTTGGGTAATTTCTTTTTCTTTGGCCCCTGTCTACCTCATATCTGAGGTTTCCACAGAATCTGACCTATCCCTGGGGAAAATTTCTTACTTAAAACTCCTTTTTGTTTATAAAATACCTTCAGGGTTAGATCTTTGTCCTGAGCCTCCTTTTATTATTTTATTATTTATTCAATGCCAAGCTTTCTTTTCACTTTATAGTTCATATATTTACATCTAGATACAACTATATCAATGTTTACTTATTTTTTAAGTTTGATTGTATTCTTATTTGTGTGTGTGTGTGTGTGTGTGTGTGTGTGTGTGTGTGTATACCACTCATGTGCAGGTAAGCACTCAGGTCAGAGGGGTACATGAATTCCTCCTGGATTTATTACAAGTCGTTGTGAACAGCCTTTCATAGAGGCTGACAACCAAACTCAGATCCTCTGAGAGAGCAGTAATAACTCTTGACGACTGAACTCTCTTCAGCTCCAATGTGTTTTTGTCTGCTGTATATATTGCATGTCTGTGTACATTAAACTCCCTTACTCGCTTGATCTGCTGTAATAATATACCACAGACTATGAAACTTCAAAATTTTCTCATAGTTGGAGAGTCTGGAAATCCAGTATGCTAGTATCATCTGGCTATCGTAAGAACATATTTCCCAGCTTGACAATGGCTGCCACGTTTTGTGATTTCACGGGATAAGGGTGAGTGTAAGTTGCTTGATGTTTCTTCTTAAAGTACAAGTATTTATCTCCTGCCAATATCTCTGTATTAGTGAGTTCATCCCATCTAAGTATCTCCAAAGGTTTTCAACATATAAACTTTAGAAGGGAAACTAATACCAAGTATCTCTCTTTCTCTGTCTACACCCACACCCACACACAGACACATGAATGTGTGTGTACAAAGAAAGAGATATGTATACATGTGTGTTTTGAAGTCTGTGTATTTTGTCTCAATTTAAGGCAAAGTGACAATATATTTATAAGTTGAAGAGCATTTTGTCTTTTAAAAGCTCAGGAAAAATCAAATCTTTGGCTAAAGTATCCATTTCTTGTAAACAAAAATAGTTCAAATATCAATTTAAGGTCATTAGAGGAAGTGTAATGTATAGGAATGAGGATACCAAAGGTAAACTCAAAAAAAGTTCCAAATATTATTTTGAACCAGTTTCAGTTTCTAAAAATCCCCATGGGGAGTCACCCAATGAGACAACGCGCATGCAAAACAGTTTGTAAAGGCACACATCTTTGCAGTGTGTTTTTATTGTTTGTATTGCTGACTTCTGTTATTTTGTTGTTCCATGTGTTGGCCCAGATTCTTATCCCCCAGGGCTAGGAGACCAGATTAACAGCACTCTCCAGGGGAATGTCCTCCAGGGACTCCGGGGCTGAGAGGGCTGGCTGCTGTGGGTGGGGGGAGCTGAGAGGGCTGGCTGCTGTGGGGGGAGGGGGCTGAGAGGTCTGGCTGCTGTGGGGGGAGCTGAGAGGACTGGCTGCTGTGGGTGGGGGGAGCTGAGAGCGCTGGCTGCTGTGGGGGCCTGGAAAACTGTGAGTTCTTGTTGCTTCTGATTCCCACAGCCCATGGGTAGGAAAACTGAACACATCCCACTGGAATTATTCAAACACTTCTTTCCCAAGTCCCCCAGAGAGAAGCAGCTTGGAGATGGCGTGCTTGGGAAAACATGTCATTGGAGAGGGGAGCCTGCAGCTAGAGTGCAGAGAACTAAACATTATCAGCGTTTTCAGTAATGCTAGAGAAAGTGAAGGGTGATTTCAACATGGAGAGGATGTTCATTCTCTCGTTGAAATTTCAGACCACTTTGCCTGATCTCTAGCAGTTTTTCGGTGTTATATATTTCTATACACTATTTAACTAGGAATATAGGCAGTGAAACCAGCAAATACAGATGGAGTCATGATTTTAAAACGTACTATGTGGTTTTGGACAAATTAGTTTACATCTCTTGTCATGTTTGTCCATTTGTAAAGTGACTAAGATTAGTTCATACTATTGATATAGTCAGACTTCTATGAAACAATAAGGGAGGGGATATCACCATTAATGTGGCATGCCGCAAACTCTCAGTAAATGTTAGCTGCTTCTAACTTCGTGTGGTGACTCTTGTAATTGTTGTCTGGGTTTTGATCCTATCTGTGCGACTATGTTAGATCTGGTTAACCATCTGCTGTGCCTTAGTTTCCATCTTTAAAGTGGATAGAGTAACCTATATCTCAGGGAATTATTATGAAAATCAAATAATATGTAAAGTCTTTGAAAGTATACTTAGCCTACAAATAATATTATTAAAAGTATTCTAGAAAAGTTAGAGAGAGAGAGAGAGAGAGAGAGAGAGAGAGAGAGAGAGAGAGAGAGAAATCTTTCTCATTATATGTCTTAGTTAAGGTTTCTATTGCTGTGATGAAGACCATGACCAAAGTTACTTGGGGAGGACAGTGTTCTTCATATTATTCTTAAGCAATTGCCCATCAGCGAGGGAAGTCAGAGCAAGAATTCAAGGCAAGAGTCTGAAGGCAGGAACTGATGTATAAGCTTCGAGGAATGCTGCTTACTGGTGTCTCCTTATAGCTTGCTTTGTGCTTTCTCATACCATGCAAGACCACCTGTTCAGGGGTGGCACATCCCCTGGTGACTTGGGCCCCCAAACATAAATCATGAATTAAGGAAATGTGCTGCAGACTTGCATACAAGCAAATCTTATGATGGTATTTTGTCCTTTGAGAATCCCTCTTCCCAAATGACTTTCGTTTGTGCCACGTCGACATAAAACTAGCTGAACAAATGGCTCCTCGCCAGCTGGACACACAATCAGACCACTAGTAAGTTTAAACATTTTTATTGTTTGTCCCCGATATCTCATGTTAATATCACTATCTTAATATAAAATGCATTCCAACTTCCCAAAGGCCCCACAGTCTTTAAACATTCAAATGCTTTAAGAGTTCAGTTCTTTAAAAGTTTAATGTCTCTTTGAAAATTTAAACTTTCTCTAATATATCCAAGGTCTAATACTGCAAAGTCTTATAACTTGTGGACTGCTGTAAAAACAAACAAAATACAAATTAAATTTTTTTCCCTCCAAGAGGGAAGAACCAGGGCACAATCACAGGTATATCAAGGCAAAGGGAAGTCCAGCAGTGCAAAGGTCAGTGTCGGACTCTGGCTCTCGCAGTCCTCTTGGTTCTACTTTTCTCTCTGCCATCCACAGTGCACACAGCTGCACACAGACTATACTCCGCATTTGTTGCTATCCTGCATGCTCAACCCATGACACTGGCATCTCCAAACTGCACCCGAGGCTGCACCTTCACCAGTGGTCTCTCCTGACCTTTCTCAGCACTGAGCATCAGCTGCTCTCCATGACCCTTTCATGCCTTCAGAACCACTATGACCTTGGAAATTTAGATGCTACCAGGTTCAGTCACCAGCACAAGCCCCAGCTTTGCTCGCCTTTCGTCACAGCTTCTTTGTGCTGACCCTGAGGAAACACTTTCTGGAAGATCTCCCCATGATGCTGGTGCTTTCTTCATAATGGTCAGTTCTTTAGTCCCAGATGACCAGCATCAGTTCTCCCTGCAAAGCAAAGTTTCACTTCAGTGCTCCTGGTCTATTGATAATTTTAGCCAACTCTTCAGTCTTAGCTTACCAGAATATTCACATGTTCTTAATACAAAATACCATACAAAGGACCTGGGTACAACTTCTGAAATTTCACAAGCCAATCCTCCATTACCTGTATTGTTCTTAGCATTCTTTTTCTATAGTATTCCAAAGAAAGTCAACTGCACCCTAAAGAACTCAATAACTTTTCTAGACCAAAGTTCCAAACTCCTTTCATAATGCTCCCAAATGCAGCATGGCCAGATATGTGACAGCAATGGTTTATTCTTTGTACCAATTCTACCTCACTGTTTCTACTGATATGATAAAGGCCTTGACCAAAATGTACTTGGGAGAGGAAGAGTTTCATCTTACAATTCTCAGGTCATACTCTGTCAGTAACAAACATTAGGGTAGGAGCTAAAAGCATGGTCCTAGAGGCAGTAGTCAAAACAGAGGCCATTGGGGACACTTTCCTGACTTGTTCCCAATGGTAGTCTGCTCAGCTTACATTTTCACATAATCTAGTATTATGTGCCAAGAAAGGTGGGACGATCTCCAGTGAGCTTGATCCTCCCACGTCACTCCTTAAACAAGGATCTTATAGTTGTATTTTTTTCGTTGAGAATTTCTCTTCCCAAATGACTTTAGCATGTTTCAGATTGACGTAAAACTAACCATATATATATTTATACATAGACACACACATACACGTGTGTGTATCCAAAAGCAATAATTTAAATTCTAATTTGAAATGTTTTCAAAGTCATATAAACATCTAAGTAATTTTAACTTAGCTAACTATACTACCTAGTCTTAAAAAATGGATTATGATATATTTTAAATAATGAAAGTGCTTCAGCTTTTAATATATATATATATATATATATATATATATATATATATGAATGTTTTGTTGGTATATATGTACATGCACCATGGTGTTCAGAAAAGGATATTAGATCCCCTAGAACTGGAGTTAGAAGGATTGCCAGCCAACATGTAGGTGCTGAAGGTCAAGCCCTGGTCCTGATCAAGAGCAACAAATGCTTTTAACCACTGAGCCACCTCTCCAGCTCTCTAGCTTCAGATTTAAAAACCTTAAACTACTACATCTGAATAAAAGAACTGAGGTTTTCATAAATATTAATCTATGTGTTAACATTTCCACTGCTTATAATACTTACTGGTAAACCTTGAGGCAATCAAAAGATTTGCCTCAGCAATATCTAAAATAACATCAAGAAAACAACTTGGGAGAATTGACTATATATGTTAAAAACTGAATTATGTAGATTGATACCAAAACTTTAGGAAGAAAAGTCACTCTATTATAGATTAGCAACTATGCCTCATCATGTGAAGCAGGTATGGAATGTTGACTAACCGGGGTTTCTAGCTTCCTTCATGACAAGGTACCTAAGGGTTGGCAGTCAGGGCAATTTGCAGAAGTCGACTAGGTAGACGTCTATGGTTGACCAGGTAAACTTCTATGTCAGGATTCTCTTTATTTGTATCGCTTGTTTTGAGGGTCACATTATCTGTGGTCCATCTCTTCCAGACAAGAGAACTTGCTCTCATCATTTTTTTTTTTGTTCAGGAAGTTGTAAAAATTCAAAGATTTCCAGATTCAATATTGTTGGTAGATAACTTTGAGAAAGCCTAAGTTGCCCATCTTAAATGACTGGAGAGTTTGGAATCAGAAAATTGGAATTGAAATTTTCTGGGATGTCTAGAGCATTGTTGGTGTGTGTGTACATGTATTTGAAAGTATGTGGACACACATATATCTGTGTTGTACACATACACATGTATATGTAGGGAACACATACATGTATGTGTATGAAGTTACGATGGTTATGTAATATATCTTGCAATTGCTCTCCACTTTATTTGTTGAGGATGCGTTTCTCACTGACTCCAGAGCTCACCAATTCTGCTTTTCTAGCTAGTCAACTAGCCTTGGAATGACCTGCCTGGCTTTTTTTTTTTTTTTTTTTTTTTTTTTTTTTTTTTTTTTTTTTTGGTTTTTCGAGACAGGGTTTCCCTGTAGTTTCTAGAGCTTGTCCTGGAACTAGGTCTTGTAGACCAGGTTGGCCTCAAACTCAGAGATCCGCCTGCCTCTACCTCCCGAGTGCTGGGATTAAAGGCGTGAGCCACCACTGCCCGGCCTACCTGGCTTTTTTAAGGGTTCTGAGCATCTGAACTCCTGTTCTCAGTTGTAGAGCAAGCCCTCTATCTCTGAGCCATCTCCTTCCTCTCTCTCTGGATGCATTTATTGTTTCTGTGGAAGTGTTGTAAGCTGCTTCTGAATTGTAATATCCTCACTCCTTTGATAACAGGAAGACATTTTTATGGCAGGCAAAAAGCTGTAAGTGTACATAGATGCATACCTGTAGCAGGATATGATAAAGGGGCAAAGTATTAAGTTGCCCTCTTAATCCCCATCTCTAAACCCATAGATTAGTGTAGCTGTCTGACCTCATCAGAGACTTTTCTTAGTGAAGTGGATGATAGTTAATTCAGAAACTCACAACTGGCCAAAGGACAGAGAATGAGTGTCAGTCGAGTGCACAGCACCAAGCTGAGCATCTGTGGAGTGCCTCTGACTTCAGCGCTTTCCAGAAAAGAGGTTAGAAACTTTATGAGGCCGGGATCGGAGATGACTTGAGAAAAACAGTGTCTATGGACATGCCAGAGGAACTTCACTCATAAACACATAGTAACTATGGTTGCCTGCATGAGACCAGTGCAAGACTAAGCCAGTCAATACTGTAGCATGGAGTGGTAGGTCTACCACGACCCCATGGATGGCCCTGCAAACATGAATACATGGGCAGCACAAGTTGAACTTGGTGGGTTATTTAAAACATGTTCTGGGTGTGAAAGGGACATAAGAGTGAAGGTGAGGAATGAAGGGTGAATATTATAAAAATATATGGAATGGAATTCTCAAAGAATAAATAAAACTATTTTACATTAAGAAAGGAAAAAATTCTAAATCAAAATAGCATTTTACCAGCAGCAAGACTCCAAACAGAAGTGCTAGGAATGGCAGAAATTGCCACAACTGGCTAATCATTAACTTCTGAGGCCATCCACATTTTTTTTCTTTTATTATTATTATTTTATTTTATTTTACTTTTTATTATTAAAAACTTCCGCCTCCTCCCCACCTTCCATTTCTCTCTCCCTCTTCCCACTCCCCTCCCCCTCCCTCTCCAGTCCAAAGAGCAGTCAGGGTTCCCTGCCCTGTGGGAAGTCCAAGGTCCTCCCTCCTCCATCCAGGTCCAGGAAGGTGCACATCTAAACAGACTAAGCTCCCTCAAAGCCAGTACATGCAGTAGAATCAAAACCCAGTACCTTTCTCCTTGGCTTCTCAGTCAACCCTCATTGTACGCCATGTCCAGAGAGTCTGGTTTGGTCCCTGCTTTTTCAGTCCCAGTCGAGCTGGCCTTGGCGAGCTCCCATTAGATCAGCCTCACCGTCTCAGTGGGTGGGCGCACCCCTCGCAGTCTTGACTTCCTTGCTCATGTTCTCCCTCCTTCAGCTCCTCATTTGGGCCTTGGTAGCTCAGTCCAGCGCTCCAAGGTGGGTCTCTGTCTCTATCTCCATCCATCGCCAGATGAAGCTTCTATGGTGATATGCAAGATATTCATCGGTATGGCTGTAGAAAAAGGCCAGTTCAAGCTCCCTCTCCTCAGCTGCCCAAGGAACTAGCTGGGGACATCTCCATGGATACCTGGGAACCCCTCTAGAGAAAAGTCTCTTGCCAACTCTAAAATGGCTCCCTTAAGATATCTTCTTCCCTGCTCCCCTATCCACCCTTCCTCCATCCCAACCATCCCATTCCCCCAGGGTCTCCCCATTCTTCCCTCCTCACTTTTCTCTCCCCATATCCCCATCTCTCCTTACCCCCACCCCATCCCCAACCCCCAGTTTCCAATTTTTGCCTGGCAATCTTGTCTCCTTCCAATATCCAGGAGGATAACTATATGTTTTTCTTTGTGTTCACCTTCTTATTTAGCTTCTCTAGGATTAGGAATTACAGGCTCAATATCCTTTATTTATGGCTAGAAACCAATTATGAGTGAGTACATCTCATGTTCATCTTTTTGGGTCTGGGTTACCTCACTCAGAATAGTGTTTTTTATTTCTATCCATTTGCATGCAAAGTTCAAGATATCATTGTTTTTTTTTTTTTTTTTTTTTTTTTTCCACTGAGTAGTACCCTAATGTGTATATATTCCACACTTTCTTTATCCATTCTTCCATTGAAGGGCATCTAGGTTGTTTCCAGGTTCTGGCTATTACAAATAATGCTGCTATGAATATAGTTGAACAAATGCTTTTGTAGGATGATAGGGCATCTCATGGGTATTTTCCCAAGAGTGGTATTGCTGGATCCTGGGATAGGTTGATCCCGAATTTCCTGAGAAACTGCCACACTGATTTCCAAAGTCCATCCATATTTCTTATTATTATGTAGCCACTAGATCTAGATCTAGTCCCTCTGTCCATCTTTTCCCTCTTCTGTTTGGTTAGTTGTGTGTGTGTGTGTGTTTGTGTGTGTTGCGTGTTTATGTCACAGTGGAAATACTGGTCTATAAATTGATTCTTACAACATTTCTCATGTGTATTTTGGTAGTGGTATCAGGGAATTCTAAGCCAAGAGAGGAAGAAAGTTTTCTTTCTCCTTCCCTGCCAGGCTCTCGCAGGCTGGTGTTCTTTGTCTTGTGCTGGCCAGGAGTAGCCCCTTCCCAGCTCCATCTCTTTATAGGATCTCTAATATTGTCTTGACTGTTTGCTTTGTCAGGCCTGGAACTGTTCCTGACTTTCCTCTGATGCTGGTCTCTGAGTGTGTCATGCTTTTTCCTGGCTGCTTTAATTTTGTGCACGCCTCGTTAGACAGTCCTTCAGTTTGAATATGCTGACTGGTTCCTCTAGTGTCTTGGGTGATTATGCCAAACAGTCTGTATTATGTATTGTACTATAGATTCTAATATGTGATTTGATACAATATAGATGAAATTATATTGTATTTGCTAATATTGTTTTAAAATTTGATCAAAATGAGATTAAAAAGAAGTGACTTTCCAAAAGGAACACTGTAAATAACCATCAGGCAGTCTAATCTTGAGTCTGCTTTTTTAAGTGTGACTTGTTTACATCTCTGATTAGAGGCAGACTCAGATGAAGGTTTGCATCTGTGGGGAAAGACCTTTCAAGATCTATACTTGGGATGGGAGGGGGGGTGTAAGCAGCTTTCAACAGGAAGGAGGGCTCCAAACTGTGCTTGGTGAGCAAGGGTATTGCCCCAGTGTCTGCCAATTGGTCAAGGTCGTTGATTTCAGATTCTTTTCAGCCACACCAAAGGGGCATGTTTTCAGGAAAAGTGAAGGCTGGGATGAAGACCTGACCTTAGAGGGTGCATCTGAGCAGTATACCCTGGCAGTACTACTGCTAGTTCCGCAGCCTATTCAAATCATATGCAATCTCCGGAAGTTTTCTTATACTCTTTTCTCCTTTAAATTCATTTTACATAACAACCACAGTTCTCCCACCATCCCTTCATCCTGCTCCTCACATGTTCACCCCTGACCCATCCTCTATCCACAATTTAGAGAGGGTAAGGCCTTCCCTGTGGAATCAGCAAAGCCTGGCACATTCAATTGAGGCAGGACTAAGCCCTTTTTTACTGCATCAAAGCTGAGCAAGACGTCCTACCATAGGGAATATGCTCTAAAATGGCAGCTCATGCACCAGGGACAGATATTGGCCCAACTGCCAGGAGTCCCAGGAACAGACCAAGTTGCACAAATGTCACCCACATGAAGATGGCGACATGCAGACTCTCCAGTCTATGAGCTCTTACAAGATCAGGTCAGCCATCTCTGTGCCCTGACAATACTGAAACAGCGGTATTGTCCCATATATGGTAGTTCTGTTGAACTTGTCCATATTGGGTTTCATGGTCCAAGTTGATGAAGACGACTAACCAGGTATCTTCATCAAAATAATCCCTCCTCCTTCTCTTCAAATGAACTCCTGGAGCTTGGACTGCTGCTTGGCTCTGGATCTCTGCTTCAGCTCCCATTAGTTACTGGATGAAGGCTTTCTTTTGACAATTAGTGTTCCATGAGGGCAGTTAGAGTGGCCACCAATCTGATTACAGGGAAGGCTGGTTCAGGCATTATCTCCATTATTATAGGAGTTGTAGCTGTTGTCATCTTTATGGATTCCTGGGAAGTTCTCTAGCACCAGGTGGTGTGGGAGGTCCTTCTGTATTTGTGTTGCTTTCATTGGTTATTAAAAAAAACTGCCTTGGCCTAGTTGATAGGGCGGATCTCAGGTAGGCAGGGAAGACAGAACAGAATTCTGGGAAGAAAAGCAGAGACAGGCAGATGCCATGGCTCTGCTACCCGAGAAGGACACTAGTTAGACTCATGCCGGTAAGCCACAGTCAAATGGCGATACACATTAATGGAGATGGGTTAAACTAATATGTGAGAGTTAGCTAATAAAGGGCTGGAGATAATGGGTCAGGCAGTAGTTTAGTTAGTACAATTTCTGTGTGTGACTAGCGGGGTGACTGGGACCAAAAGTAGGCCCTCTCCCCTTCAACAACCAGGTTTCTCCCTAACCCCATAATGGTTCCTTCTATTAAGATGCCTCTTTGATTGCTCTCTCCCACTCTGTCCTTGCCCCAACTCTACCATCCTGTTCCCTCATGTTCTCATCCCTCATCCCCCCTCTACCCTTGCCCCAGTTTACCCATCTATTTCCCCTTCCAAGGGTGATCCATGTGTCCCTCGTAGGGTCCTCCTTGTTACCTCGCTTCTCTGGGGCTGTGTTAGACTCTTACATTATCCTCTATTTCCTCTCTTGTATCGAGTCACATCGCAGAATCACAGCATCGCCAATATTGTGCATGGCACAGAAGTCGGAGTTAAACAACCTGGGCTCTAATCCTTACTCTGCTGTGTGCTAGATGCCTTTGTTCAGTATACTTAGTGCTTTTAGATTCCAGGTTCCTTCTCATAGTCTGCTGTGATTAGATGACCTATGTGGCTACTTTAAACTCCGGGTATCTCCTCTTAGTTTATGAACTTCCCAGAAGCCAGCAATAACAGAAGTAAACATGTCAGAATGCTTTTAAGGAATGCCAGAGATTATTTATTTATTTATTTATTTATTTATTTATTTATTACAAGCTTTAGTGACTTTCTCAAGCTCTGTCAATAAGTCCTGATGGGACTCATGATTATTCACACAGATGTCCATTTTCTCCTAAGAGTGTCTTTTTTAGTATCCACGAAACTTTAGAATATTTGACACTTTTCATTCATTCTAAGTACAACTAATACATATGATTTGTTTTAGGAATGGTTTGAAATAATTGCTTTCAAGGGGTCATTGGTACAATTTGAAAAAATATGGTCTTAATTAGATTAGAGACATCTTGATAAAAGTAAAATAGAATAGAAGATGATATCCTTATCTTTTATAGGAGAACTAAAACTGCTTTTAATTTTATAAAACCTAAGGAAGTAAATAAGAAAGCAAATAAAAAGATACCGTAAAAATTAAATAATAACAACAAAAAGAAATGGGGATAAGGATGTGATTTTGAAAATACTGAATATGTATACAGTATTGTAATCTTTCATTAAGACTCACACAATATAGATTAACAACAGATTAAAAATTTTAAAATGGAACCAAGCAGATAAAGAAATCTTTTAAGATTTACTTTTTTGAGCTGTGGCAAATGATTCAATAAAAACAGTGAATAGCTATATTGTCAGTCATGTATGGCCTCACCTCTACGATTTCCCAAAGTAAGCCTTATGGTCGAAGCTGCTTGAAGCATAAATAAATAACTAGGCATACCTTCACTCCAGCTTCCGTACCTGACTCTTGTTAAACCCTATCAGCAACCGTAGAGAGCCAAAGAAGCAATTTCAATAAATATTTCATTACATGGGAGCCCATTTGCTGGTATTTCAAATAAATAAATGCATTTTCTCACTGCATGGACACCACAAGGAAAAATTCTCTAGCTTCCATTTCAAGCTTTCTTTTTCTTTCTGAGGAGGTCAGTCATTTTTGTTTTCTAGTGTACAACTCGATTATTTATTGGAAGAAAATGTTTTAAAGCAGGAAAAGAGGGAAAAACCCAACCAAATAATTTATTGAAGATTGTCTCTTGGCAGATTGATCCCTACCACTTGGCCTGGGTTCATTCCAGAGTGAGCAGAGTGGTCCAGCTTAAACCACATGTCTGTAAGAAGTTGCATAAATAACTCGAAGTACTGTGGGCCTGTTTGCACTTGGTCATCTCCCTGACCTTCAAAGAAAATCCAGGAAGGTAGTACGAAAAAATATAGCCCAAGACCCTCTAGTTATGGTATTTTCTAATAAATAACAAATTTTTACTTCTTTCACCCAAGCTCATTTATCAGTTAGGACACACTAGGTAAGGGAGTGGAAATATCATGCTGCCCACCACAAATAATCTGGAATTACCATTAGAAAGGGTCTACGTCACAGTTAGGAGTGATAGCCATAGTCAAGACGGCTGCTGCTTTGTTTTGTTATTGTTACCCTGAGCATGGCAGCAAACTTGTCCAGTTTCTTAATTGCTCCAACCACTAAGAAGCCATATGTAAGAGTGGCTGAAGCAACAGTTTCTAAGTGTTCCTATTTCCCATCTGCTTATCCAGTGGCTGGGCTTTACTCTATAGTTACAGGGTCACAAGGACATTCCTAGAAACCTTGTGCTGTCACTTTTTGGTGAGCAATTTCACTCTAAAGCTGAAGAGTTGTTCTGTTTATCACTTTCTGAAAGTTTAAGCTTGTGACAACACCACTATTCAAATATCCCAGGCCAGAAATCATAAAATTATCTAATATCTCCATTCTAAATTATCGTAATAAATATAATTCACACTGTTGATTCTTTCTTAATACATATACCAAATCCACAGCTCCTCACTTTTGATCAAAGAAAGGATGGATTAGGAAAAGAAGCCTGGAAGTCTAATATTGTAACTCTGCTGCTGATGCAGGATCTGACAGTTACTGTAAGTTTCAGTTTTTAAGATACAGAATAGTCATATTTGTTTTGAGGACCGTTTTAGAAGTTTTTATCAGGAAAAAAGTGTAAATTCTAGTTGGCTCAGTATATGTGGTGGAAGTAGAAGTGGAAATCTAATAAAGCTGTGGCCGCGGCTTTGAAATTAGCATGCGAAGCTTCTACTCTGAGAGCACCATCTACTCTTTTATTTTTGCAAACTGATCTTAGGATAGCCAGCTTGCTCTTGCTGCCTGGAGAGACCCGTCCCTGATCATCATGTGGATGTAAGATTGCTTACACGAGGGACCAAGAGACAAAGAGAAAAGGCACTGGCTGCTTCCTAACTCTTGCTAAATTGGCACTTCTAACATGCATCTACTCAATGGGTTCAATGTATCCAGAATCTTTTAAGAGACCACAGAGAGAATGATTCATAGCTATATAATCCTTGGTAGGCTACTGCACATCTGTTTGGATAATCCCACCCAAGCAGAGCATCATAGGTCTAAAATAGCCTTACCATTCCCTACCTCCCTTTCCCTGCGTTCCCAGTCTCAGTGATTGCATTGCATCCATCCACTTCTCCACTATCAAAACACCAAGCTCCATGGGTGCTGTCGCCTACCTATTTTGTTTCTACTCATTCTACACTCATCTTAATTGTTGTCTCTTTCAGGGCCACATTGTCCTATTCTTCAATTCTGTCACAGCTTCTTTGATCATCTACCAGCCCCTATGCACTGATCCTCTCACCTATGTTTCTTTATTCTAGGCCAAGATTATTTTTCTGAAATGCAAATCTGACTATACCATGACTTTCCCTTCAAGATACTGGTCAAATTTTCTTAGTCCTTGCTAGGGCTTAAATATGCTTCATACCGTTTGTCTACTCTGAAACTTGCATTGAAACTGAATCTTTGCTATGCAATTTTAAGAGAAGGGAAGAGGAAATGCTAAGAAGTAATTAGCACAATATCCTAATAAATGGTGCACTCATGGGATTAATAGATTAATGAACTATCTTGGGAGTGGATCGACTAAAAATTAGAAAAAGCCAAACAGTTTGGTGAGGCTGCTTGTGCTCCTTAATACTTGTCATGTGATGCCCTGAACTACACTGGCATTTTGCCAGCAAGATGGCTATCACCAGATGTAGCCTCTTGACCTCACACTAGTACCGTTAGCCAAAATAAACTTCTTTTCTGTATAATTTACCCAGTGTGTGGAATTGTGTTAGCAGTGACAGAAAGTGGATTAAAGCAAACCTATAAGGTCAAATTTCTGCTAAGGCCTAGAGCTTCCCTCTTCCCTTTCCTGTTATATGTGAACCACCTTATAAACTCGAGCGATTGCTTTCAGTTTCAGTATGTATGTTCTGGGGCGTACATACATTTGGGGCTCCTGCTAGGCCTTCGTGGGTCACTTTCTATTTTTAAAAAAAATTATCTTCCTAGTTCTCAGTCACTCTTTGGATTTCAGTATGGATGCTGCTTCTGCTGGAAGCCTTGCTCTGTCGACCATGCACTGAGAGCACGGTCTGCCCCAACGGCCCTCAGCACAGTGTTAGGTACTGTTCAGTACGTCCAGCACACTCCCCTCAGAAGCACTTCACAAAAGTATGGGTTATGTCTGGCTGGCTTGCTACACTTTCCAGTATTTGGCACTGTCCCTAAGACATAGAAAACTCTCAAAGTTTCTTGACTAAATAAAACAAGAAAATGAACAATGGCTTTGCTTATTTTCCCAGGAAAATAGTGATGTAGTTAAAAAATTGTACTTGCTACCAGAAATTTCATACCCATAGCTGTTTAAACATCTGCAAATTTTAGTAGTTTAAAACACAGCAGCAGCCATTTATTTAGTTTATGATTCACCAGATTAGATATTTAAGCTCATCTTAACTGGAGCCTATGGCCTCAATTGGACTCTGTGGCCAGCCTTTGCGTCAGCTGAGCTGCTGGCTTAGGTTGGTTTCAGGTGCACGTGCTGGCTTGGCTTTGGGTGTGCTGCCATTCTCCTTAGGTTAGCTTGGGCTTGTCCCCATGGTGAGGAGGAGGAGAACAGGGCACAGGATTCTGTGAAACAGAAAAGAGTGACATTTTTCTTAAAGTCTAGGATTAGAACTGCCACAGTGAAATTTTGCTGCATTTTAGAAGATAAAACAAGTCTAGAGTTGGTCCATTTTAAATAAGTAGAAAATAATTCTACCTATTTATGGGGCAACCTCTGAAGACATTAGGATTCTTTTTTGGATTTTCCAATTCCTAGGAGGTGTGACCATTGGAAGGGCTGTTATTGTGAAGAGTTTTGGCAAAGAGTTTACCACACTCCGTCAGCACTTTCTTTTAGTTATTTACTGTCACAAATCTGAACATATTGCTTCTTAATCTAAAATTACTTATCTACTCTTCATTGTGTATAAAATAGTCTGTGCTCACAGCAAAAGCCTCTGTGAAGTTCCCACATTGGCCTCGTCTACCTGGTCCTTTATGCTCCAGGAGGAGAATATTTTTTTAGTCCCAGGGCACCCATTGTGTTATTTCTGTCCTCAGCTCCATGCTGTTCACTGTCTGGAGAGCTGCTCCTTCTTTTCCTTGCCTGAACAATCTTACACATTCTAATAATAACAACAATCCTACTTACTACATGCCAGGCACTAGCTGCTCCGAGCACTTTATATGGATATAGGTTTTCCCTATGAAGAAGGTACTATTTTTTTCTCCTCACAGATAAGGAAACTGGGGCACTGAGAAGTTGAACAATTTGTTCAAAGTCACAAAGTCTGGTTCCAGGCTGGAGGTCTGGAACATGCGCATTTATCCTCCAGGGCCTCCCACCTTTAAGACCCAACTTAGTTTGCTCCAATCTTATGCACATCTTTACATTTAACATATTCTGTGATCAGTTTTATTATTGGATGTTTTGCTTTATTAGTTCTTAAGAGCACAGACTATGCCACCCCTTTGAAACCATCAACTGGAGCCCAGTAGCATGTCTGTGTTGCATCCTCCAAACATATCAGGGTGTGCCTTTTACATGATCAAACATCTATCTCTGCTTCTTTTTGGAAGAAATAATTCAGAGCAAAAGAAAGAAAGGAAGGAAGTAAGGAAGGAAGGAAGGAAGGAAGGAAGGAAGAAAGAAAGAAAGAAAGAAAGAAAGAAAGAAAGAAAGAAAGAAAGAAAGCGAGCAGAGCCTATCAGCCCTGACAGCATCTCCAAGAAAGAAACAGCGAGTGGGAGCTCCGGTTCACTTTGCAAACAGGAAATTTAGGCATGTGGAGATGAAATCACCCAGCACTGTGCCAAGATTCTTTTTTGGGTTTTCCAATTCCTAGTTTTGTGTTCTATCTACCAAAAAGTGGTGTTTGTCTATGAAGTGCTACTGATGGTTGCTTAATTTCTTCTAGAACAAAGCTAAAAAACATAACAATTAAATTAAATCACCCAAGAGGGACATAGCTTTCCTTTGTAAAGTTCTGAGGGAACAAACTTTTGGGGAAACTTTTTCCCCCTGGGGTATAGTGCTTTCTTCTCCTTCAGTAGAATATATTGTGTCTGATGGAGCAAAAAATTGTTTTTAAGAAACCCTGCACCAATCTGTCTGCCCCAGCTCAGACACATGCTCGCTCCGAAAATTAAATTCACAGAAATGAGAGAAAATCAAGAGAAGCAAAGGAGCATGTCTTCTGCTTCCAGAATCATTCTCTGGTGTATTTAGTGACCTGTTGGGTGACAGGGTGATGAGGGAAAAGGATAGGGATAGAATTCATTTGTCATGCCTCTTTGCTTATATTACCAAAGCACTGAGAAAAAGTAAGCATTCCACACCTTTTACCTCCTGGTCTTTAATCCACAAGAAGCTTTATTAGAGCCTAAACAGTTCAAAGCAGGTTTCCTTTCTTTCCAGCTTGAGTGTCACAACTACCATTTCCTTCATTAGCAGCAATAACTTCTTGGATGTAAAGCTTGTTTTAAATGCTAAGTACCAAGAGAGTGGAGAGAGAAGAAGGAATAAAGGAGGCTTCAGCAATAGAGCCGTTCAACACACTCAGAGAAAGTTATTTGATTCTGTAGTGAGAATGATCTCTGTAGTCCTTTAAAACGTTGCTTCTTTTTAAGTATGTGTGGTTTATTATTATTGTTGTTGTTTCTGATTGTTTATTTTGTATGTATGTTTGTGTATGTATATTTATTTTAAATTCTGACTTTCCTTAAATAGCAGCCTTTAAATTTCAACAGCTCTTTCCAAACTATTTTGATTGTACCTTATCAAAAATATAAATTTTATACAAAAATTTCAAAAGAAAATTTATTTTGTCTTGTTTTGCTTCATAATGACTTCCTAATTTTACAGCCTTCCTTCAGTGACAGCTCTCTAAATATCATTAGTTAATATACCCAGGGGCTTGTGAGAAACTTTGGCATGTCCTGTTAAACCACACATTTAATCAATGCTGCATGAGGACAATAAAGATGATATTGCAGATGCTGACCTTTCTTAGTAATCTATTTTCTTGAAATGATTGCATTTGCCCTGTCTCTGTGACTCAAGCATTTCCGTGTGTGCGTGTGTGTGTGCATGTGTGTGTTTGTGTGAGTGTGTGTTTACCTAGGAGCACCAACAGCTTCCAGATTTGTCAGTTAGAACCAAGCCCTCTGGTCACCATGCACAGCCGTGCGGCTGCAGACAAACTGGCACTGAGACTCTTCAGCTCCTCTACTGTCGGCTTCTTCCGCCCGATCTCTTCTCACCTCTATTCTCAGAATGGCTGGTTTGTTATGAAACTAATTCTTTTCTAGGCCAAGTTTCCTTTGAACAGGGTGCAAAGGCATCTGATCCTGTGGATTAGAAGTGGGTTGTCATCAAAATGATACAGCTCTGTTCTTCTCTGTTCCTTTCTTGGAATGGCTGAGAACAGACTTGTGAAGAGAAAAACTTGTTGGCGGTCGGGAGCTGCCAGGTTTTAGAGAGCCCAATTATGTCTTTTTTGAACTAGCATTTCTTTAATAGAGTTTAATTTTAAAATGTTATTTTTTTCATTTTTGACATTTCTTTTAGTTTTTAATTTGAAAAGATAAAGCTATGTTTACTCATTGGTGAAATAAAAATGGGTCTTGTGAGTAAGCAGGGTCAGTTTTCCATCTGTGTTCAAATCTAGTGGCCATCAAAGGGCCTTTATGTTCTGAGAGGTGCCCCTAACACTGCTGTGTTCCTTCAAGTGCTCATCTTTCTTGTGCTTTAACTCACTGCAGTCACAGTGCACTAGCCTTGCCTGTGGCATGCCATCTATGACATCTACTTCTTAGGACACACAGTGCCTATGAAAATTACCCTAACTGCACTGTGGAGGTGCTGATCTCCCCAGAGTCACACGACCGCTTAGTTTATTACCCTGATAGGAGAAGTTGGCTCACATATATACTCACAATATAAAGATGGGCACTTGGAGGATGTAAAAGTATATCTATCTTAAAAAAATCATTTGGTCTTTCATAGGAAGCTCCCAAATATTTGATCCCATTTTCTCCTGGAGTTTGAATAGGAGAAGGCTAGGTATGAGATAACAGGACTACATAACTCCAGATTTGAGACAATGGAATGGCACCTGAAGGAGGACATGAACTCGTGAGGAGTAGGATAGAGGCACATCAACCAGAGGGTGGAGAGATGGCTCAGCAGTGAAATGAAGACTGGAGTGTCGTTCCTAGCACCTACAATTGCTCTTGTCTCCAGTTCCAGAGAGATATGAGACTATTAGTTCACATATTAGGGGACATACATATGCATGTACTCACATACAGACCAGCACATGCTCAACTTAATAAAATAATACACATCATTTTAAAAAATGAAAGAGATGAAGAAACTGGGACTTGGGTAACATGCTTTCAACATTGGATTAAACTTTTCTTAATCTCCATGACTATATAGTTTTCATGATATAGCTTTGCAAAAGTCCTATATATTAATGGCATAATTATGTGACTGTCATGTATATGTATAATGTAGATATAAGAATGTCATTTAACAATATGACTGTATTTTTATAGCCCCTTGATTATTATCTCTTTTGATTTAACTCTAAATGCCACAGCAGTTTTAGTGCCAGACTTCCAGGGAGTAATTGAAACTCCCTGGTAGTTTCTTACACTTCAGTCCTCTGGATAAGCAGCAAGTTCACCTGTTGGATTACAGGCCCAAATCCCAGTTGGACATCTCCCTATACCAAATATCATTTCTTCTCTTCCACCTGTGTTGATCCTATGGACACTCTAACAAAATTCATGTCCAGGATACTCCATCGTAGAATCAGCTTGCTCCAGACATGCAAAAATATCCTTTTTCAAGAAGATTAGATTTTCCTGGGACCAGCATCTACAGCACAATCCCAACACCAAATTAATTCTCAGGGAACATTGCTGAAGAGAGGGTGGAAAGATTGTTATTAGCTAGAGGACCTGGAAGTCTGCTATAAGATTTTATCTTCTTGCGATGGCAGGACAGCTACAGCCCTGAAATCCCCATAATATGACTGCTTACACAAGACCTGAATGATAACAACACAAGCTGACATATCAATATTGCTGGAAAAAGCTTAATGGGGTTCTACTCCTAGATGAAGAAATACAGGTGATTAGTGACTGCTGAAAGGGAGAATTAGTCTTCCCCAGGCACGAGTCACCTAATTGCTTTTTCAATACCAAATGGCTCTAAAAATATAGCCATACAAGCAATACTATATGTGTTTAAATATGTGTATATATATATGTATGTATATATGTATGTATATATATATATATTCATTCATGTATACACACATGCATGTGCTTATGTAACACACACACACATATAAAATATCTAAGAGGAAGTTGCAAGAGAGACAGTGGAGGGATTGGAGGAAAGAGAGTGATGATATAATTATGTTTTAATCAAAAGTAAATACTAACAAAAATAAATAAAGCAATTTTATTGTGTCTTACTTTATAAATGTCTCAAAGTTCATCTGTTGATTTTACTCTAGTATTCAACAGTTAACTGATGGTTTAGTTATCCCTGTAAGAGGTAGAAGCAGAGGAGATCAGGGTAGACCACTATCTTCTAGATTTAGTAATCAAATTTATGCTTTATTTAAAAAATGTAATTCATTTGTATACCCATGAACCTACCATGGTAGTTAATTAAGACCCTATTGTAGACTTTTTCTTTGGCTCTTTCTCCATTTCTATGTAGCCATAGATCAACTGTTTGGTCCTGTAGATTTCTTGCATTTTTATGTAAATAGAATCAAGATTTTTCTTATTTTAAGCAGCATATTATGAGATTTGTCTATGCTACATATCTCGGAAGTTCATTACTTCTTACTGATAAGTATTTTTCCATTGTATGTATATACAACATGTGTATTCATTTACTGATGGGAACTTGTATTGTTTCTAGTTTTCCACTATTACAAGACTATTATGAGCATTTCAGAACAAGTCTACAGTTATATCCTTTCCTTTCTCTTGGGTAGATACCTGGGAATATGATGATTATTTTTCATAAATCTATGTCCAACATTTTTGAAGATGTCAAGATATTTATAAGTAGTTCCATGATTTCATATTCCCACCAAGAGTAGTTTCTTCATATCTTTAATATGTCCATCTCTGTGTGCACACATATACATGTTCACATATTTATGGGCAATGTGCCTGTGTATACATGGGAGTGGAGGGAAGAGGGAAATCTTTTATGTAATTCTGAAGGACCTTCCATCTTTTGTTTTGAGACATGGTTTTTCATTGGCAGGGAATTTTTCCAAGTAGTCTAGAATACTAGCTGGCCAGGTAGGTCCCAAGGACTCACTCTCCTTTCTCCTATCTCATGGCTATAAGAACTACAGATGCACACCATTGTGCTCAACTTTTTTTTTCCTTATAACCGGTTATGACTTAATTACTTCTTAATATCACATTTTGTGCCCAACTTTTTATGTGGATCTATGGGTTTCAAACTCAGGCTGTAAAACTCAAGAGGGAAATGCTTTACTAACTGAGCCATCTTCCCAGACTAACTTCCTTCAGATCTTTTTAAATCTGGACCTGTTTATCAAGTCTTTTTATTCTTGCATGCCAGCTCCCAGATAATGACCTGGAGATTTGTTATTAAATATGAAAGTGTGACATTTAGCTTAGGCTTGTCTCAACTAACTCTTATAATTTAAATTAACCCATATTTTTAAATCTATCTACTGCCACTTGGTGTTTCTTCTCCTTTATCTTGCACCTCCTGTCTCCATATCTAGCTGGGACTGCACTTTCCCAGAGTCCTCTCTGTCTCTGGAAGTCCCACCTAACCTTTTTCTGCCCAATTATTGGTCACTCAGTTTTATATTAGACCAATCAGTAGGAGGCAAAAACACATCTTCACAATGTAACAAATATTCTGCAACAGGTTTGGACTGTCTCTTTTGATATTGACAGTTCTCCAAGTAAGCAATGTTATCTCCTTAGTTTTAATTTATTTGTATTTCTCCAATGACTAAGGCCATTGAACAGCTTTATATATGGTCTACTATTCCACATTTTCTTCAGTGAATTATTTATTAGCTATTTTACTTAGTATTTAATTTGGTCACATGCTTACTTTATTATTTTAAAAGTACTTTAAAAATAACATATTTTACAAACAAGGACTTTATCAAATATGTGATTTGAAAATATTTCCACCTGGTCCGTGGTTTGTTTGTTCATTTTCTTCCCATGGACATTATCTTTTAAAAAAGCAAATTTTGTTTTATTTCAATCAAATTCAATTTATCTTTAAATATTGTTTGACTGTAATTCATTTATACTTTAAGAAACCTTTGCATAACCCAAAGCCAAAATATTTTCTCCTATATTTCCTTCTAGAAGTTTTACAGTTTTAGATTTCATATTTAGTTCCATGATCCATTTGTTTTTAATTTATATATGAGATAATTTTTATGTATTATACAAGATATGGATTGAAATTTATTTTATTTTTGCATATGGATACCCAAGTGTTCTAGCACCATGTGTTAAAATCGTTCATCTAATTTTAAAAAATGGAGCATATAATTCCAGTGTAGTTCATAGACTGTTTCAGCATAATCATTCTCAGTGCTTGTTAAAAATGAGTATTCTTAGGTCTCATACCGTCCTGTCTAACTCATGTCTGATGAGAAGCATCCCCAGTGAACAATGGACATATGCCATCATTATCCATTCCTTCAAATCAGCTCCATCTCCACCCAAGCTTAGAAAAGATGTAACTTAGTGTGATTTAACCTGTTTAGGGGTAATCTTCCAATAATGAAATTCAAAGAGCTAAAAATTTATGAACAATAGCATTTTGAAATGTCAAATATTAACATATATTTCAATAAATGAAAAACTTCTAGACATCAAAAACTCTTAAATGGCCTAAAATAAGACAGACATCAATATTCAAAATATTTTGTAAAGGACAAGCATTTAATTTTAGTATGTAAAGATATATAGACTAACTCATGAGTTTAAAACTCAAGACACACATAAAAGGATAAAAGACATAAAGCATGCCATTAATTGTGTCAAGGGATATTTCTTTGATCCTGTAAGATTGCCCTAAAATATTTTGACAATGATAAAGATAGGTTTACATTACAAAATCCATAAATACAAAATTATTGTTTTGAATGTCTTCAGATGAGCAGAAAAGAGTTTTGGAAAAAGGAGCTGAAAGCAAAATAGATTAAGTGTGTGATAGTCCCTCACTTTGCCATGGTAGAAAAGACCATCCTTATAATAAGTTTGTTTCCTAAGAGTACCACATTCAGAAGATGACAAGAAGCAGTCAACAGCTCATAGTGAAGCAGGCTATAATTTGTTCAGGTGTAGACTGATGTAAGAGTTCTGAGCATGCTTATATAAGCTACCATGCTTAACAATTACATACAATAAATGCAGTTTTTATTCATCATTTTCAACATGTGGTGGGTTTACTGGGGTATAATGTCATCCCTCATAAGTTGGTGTTCATAGATGGTATATTCTAAGTGAATATGTGTATATTGTTGATGTAACCTAAGAAAACAAACAAACAACACCGCCACCACTACCAACAACAAATGAAACGTTTCTTTGTCTTTAGCAGGGATTATAAAGAGAGATAGGTCAAAGGAAAGGCACTGGGAAGGGCCAAAGACAGGATTAGTTAGGTCAATACTTTAAATGAAGAAGTGAGGTAAGAGTTTTATAATCAATCAACTGTTAAAGATTGCTTCTGTATGATAGCACAGATTGAGAGGAGCAGCAGAATTAGATTCTAATGTCTGTGTCAAGCTCTGTCCTCCTGATCATGTTTAAATGCTGATGATGTTGAGTCCCTTCTTTTAACCCAGAAGGTGAATGGAGTGGGGAGGAGTAAACTAGTCACCAGCCCCTCCTGGTTTAGAAGTTGCCTATGTGTAATCTATGCTGCGGGTGATTTTGCTGTTCACAGTTTAGAAAGCGAGTCTCAAATGTCTCTCTTGGTTGGAAACCCACTCTTTTCTTCAGGGCTCTATTCTGAACTGGAGTTGAACTCTGACAGTTTAGTTCTCATGACCTTTAGACAATTCATCAATTTGTTTTGAAGAACTGCTTTAAAGGTCTTATAAGTCAACTCTGCCTGTACTTGGGTAGCAAGTAGTACTTATAAATCCACTGACTATATTATAGTAATTGTGAATAAATAAATGCTAAAAACAGAAGTGTATAAATTATATACCTCAGATTTCACTTAGATTCAAAACTAATAAAAATAAATTTGTTCCTTTAAAATCCAGTGCTACAAATCACATTGATAATTGCCAAAAGGGTGTTGTAAGACAAAAACAGATTATGATACAGGAAAGCACATTAAACAATCTAAGAAAAGTAAATTGTATATGTAAGTGAAGCTGGGGAAATCTCAAAAGTTTTATGAATTTTATTCAAATAAATTTTAGCATAAACTTGTTATTTACATGGTTCTATAGTTTGTCTTAGATTGTACAGATAAAACTTTCCATGTAGGGAAAGCTTTAGAACCGGAATTGAATCCCCAGAACTAATGTAATAGAGGAGGGCATAGGCATGCACCTGTAATCCCAGCCCTGGAGAGACAAAGGTGGGTCCCACTCTCAGCCTAACTACTCTTCTTACAAGTTCAGTCCAGTAATAGACTCTTCTGGAAAAAGTGTAGATGAGTCTGATGAAGTCAAATTGTCATCTTTCTCTATTTGGACATGCACACTTTATGTCCACCTGCATGAACATGTGCATTACACACACACACACATACACACACACACACACACACACACAAGTTTCTGACCTACCCAGTCCTGCAGTCTTTCAGTCCCAAATAAACACACAGAAGTTTATATTATTTGTAAAATTATAAACTGTTTGGCTTATTGCTCTGGCTTATTACTAACTAGTTCTTATGACTTAAATTCATCCTTAATTCTTATTTATGTTTAGCCATATGGCTTGGTACCTTTTATCAGTGTGGCATTCTCATCTTGCTTCCTTTGTGTCTGGCTGGTGGGTCCCTCTCTGCTTTTCCTCTTCCCAGAATTCTCCTGGTCTGATAGCCCCACCTTGATTTCCTGCCTGGCTACTAGGCAATCCGCATTTTATTAAACCAATATGAGTGACAAATCTTTACCGTGTAAAAGCGCATTATCCCACAGCATACACACATACATACACACACACACACACACACACACACACACACCCCAAAAACTTATCACAAAATCTTATTGTTTTCATCAGCTGTAAAATAATACCATCAAACAATGATTGATTATCCAAAGTATGAAGAATATATAAAACCAAGTAAACTAAAATATATACATTTATCTAGGAAAAGCTTTTTCTTCAGGTTTATAAAGACAATCATACAGCATGGCTGAAACTATAAAACTTAAATTAGCAACAGGCAAAGGAATCCAAAGGAAGCTAAAAATAATCTTAAAGATTGATCTAAAATTTTACTACTTTTTGTCTCTTTTCAAAATTTTTGACAATATAGAAATGATGACTATGACTACCCTAAAAAAAGAACAGAATCATCCTAAGATCTGAGAATGGGGCCAGACAAACGTGGGCTGCTGCACAGTTCAGAATGTGCGTTAGATTTCTCTAATGAAATACGCCTACGTGCTTGACTCAGCCGTGTGCATTAGTGTGAACTATGATAGAAATGTTTGGATTATCAATGAAGACTTTACTCCTGGATCCCAATTAATGTACAGAAATGGATTTCATAGCCACATCTCTGGGCCTGGGGGGTCTTAATTCTGTTGGTGTTTTTCCATTTAGTTTGTAAATTATTTAATAACTATCACACCTTAAAAACCATGAATGTGTAAGGCATATTCTGTAGTGCTCCATTTTTTTTTATCAAGCAATTATCAGCAGAACATATTGGAGTATTTTCATCCTTCCTGGAGGGTCTTCTGATCAAGACAAGCTCCAGTTTCACAACGATTTGTCTGGAGGAAGGATATGTTCCTATTATTTGTGTGGATTCCAGGATATGCCCCTCCTACTCATCTGAATCCAGAATATGGTCATCCTGTTGGTGCGACTCCAGGGTATGCCCCTCCTATTTGTATGGAACCCAGATATGCACTTCCTGTCCCTTAACTGGTTAATTCTGCATCTGCTAGGATTCTATACCGAGATAGACATTATGGCTGAAAATACCTGATTTGATGCCCAGAAGAAAATTGTCCAGCTGGCAATATGTTAGCCATTATTTTGGAAGATATGAACAAATAGTTTTGATACTTGTTTACCAAGACTTGAGAATTATATGGTCTGATTCGTGTTTATTCTCTTATGAATATTGAAATTATCAATCCTAGATTCTTGTATAGATATCATTTAAAAGGAAATGTTTTGCTGTCTTTAAGCCTGCTAATCTGGAGCTGGGGAGCCATGTTTCCAGTGCTTCGTATCTGGTATTTTATTAGGCTCTTAGGGAATATAAAAGATGAGACTAATATGATTGTCAGTTATGGTCCACTCTTTTATCTTTGCTAGCCTGCGATTCCATTATTCTGTTACATCTTTTCTGGAACTCCATAAGACAGTCACTTCTCCCCCATTTTACAGATGACAGAACAGATTCAGAAATGTTACTCACCTGCATTTTCATCTTTAGTGGGGCCAAGACTATAAGCTCAGTGTGTTTGTCTCCTATGCCTTTTTTCTTTTTGTTACTCAAAGGGGTATCATTCTTCCTAATATGTTTCCCCCCCCCCCCGGAGAAATCAAGTAATTATTTTAATGTAAAAAAATCTCTTTAGTTCAAAGTGAAGAATTTAATCCTATGTCTGATTTTCACTGGTCCTTTCAACACTGCAGAAGCAAGAAATTGTTCAGTGCAGGGGAAAATTCACGCACCTGTGGATTTCATCTTTTGTGCAGGATTAATAGGTGAGGTAGGATTTGATTTGCTCCATGACTAAACTTTAAAATTGGGATTTTAAATGACTATGCAGTCTCCCTCTGCAATGCTGCCTAATGGTTATGCAAGTTTCAGAGCCATACTTAAAGTAACAACATGCCCTCTTATCCATTAGCATCAAACTGAGGTCATTCTCGTTCGCTTTCGCTAGACCTCTAACCCTTAACGGTGAGTCTGGCAGCTGCAGAAAGTCAGATCTTATTTTCTGCCCCTGGCAAGACTTTTTCAAGTTCATCTTTTTTCCCTTCTCTCAAAATCTGATGAAAAATGAAATGTCAGGAAAACAAGCTCTTGGGCTAAAAAAAACTTGTGTCTGTCTCTGACAGATGTCACTTTGAAAGGTTTCAGGTCACCTGTCAGAAGTATGCTACTGTGATCTGTGCTCACATCCACAGGACCTCACACCAACACTGGGGTTCTGCTCTTTCAAAATCTTTGTAAAAATGTAAACTATTTGAAGTTATTTCCCTTTCTATTTTTTAAAATTCTGATTAATGAGACAAAGGAGGTTGCAGAAAGAGGGAGGGAGGGGTGAGGGTGGGAGAGGGAAGGAGAGAATGGAAAGAAGGAGAGAGGGAGGGGGTGAGACAGGCTTTTTACAAAGGGCAGCTTGACCTTTGGCTGACCCTGGCAGTGAACCAATCAGCATTCTTGTAATCCAAACACAGATGCCTGGAGCTAAACAAATCTTATAGTTGTGAGCAGAATTCAGTTCGCTGTCAAAATACTGTGAGGAGCACTGCAGTGTGGCTTTTACAAATATTTTCAGATAAAGATTTAACGTTTGTGATTAATTAACCAAAGTAATATTAAACATAATGCTTTAATAGTGGTTCAGTTTAGGAACACATGGTTCCAAAAAAAAAAAAAAAAAAAAAAACTCACGTGTTTTGAGAAGTACTGGATTCTAATTCCAATTTGAATGTAACTCACTAATATTCTGTGCTCAGAACCAGCACTGATGTCATTGTACAAGTAAGTCAGTAGTTTGTAACGACTAGGAAGATTATTTATGAAATATGTAAATTAGTTATCACAGCAATTAAATATTTTTAATTTCTTCCTTTTACTTTATGCCAAGGTAATTTAAGAAGTAAGAAAAAAACAAAATAGGCTTTGTCTCATTATTTTGGGAGTAATGTCTTTATTATGGCATGAAGAAAAACAGAGAAGATTATACTTTCAAAGGCATGTTTGCCTAATTCTAGCACCTAAATGAACGACCCTACCAGAAGAGATTGGCTAATCCAAAGAATACAAGTCGGAAACTTTGAACAGTGCCATAGAGACTGTAGCCTTTTCTTGGCTTTTGGATTGTTTGGTTTTGTGCTGAGATTGAATCCTGGGCTTGTACTGTGGGCAAGTGCTGTACAATTGAATCTATTTCCAGATTTGCTTGACTTAAAACTACTTTTATCTATTATTTATTTATTTTGTTCTTTTCTCACATATACACACCTCTCTCTCTCTCTCTCTCTCTCTCTCTCTCTCTCTCTCTCTCTCTCTCTCTGTGTGTGTGTGTGTGTGTATGTGCGTGTGTGTGTTAGTGGGACATGACACCCATGTGCAGATCAGAGGACAACCAGTGGCCGTTGAATCATTCTTTTCATTGAACTCTCATTGTCAGACTTGAAAGCAGGCACCTTTACCAGCTTAGCCTTCCTGCCAGTCTCTGCCTGATTTCCAAGAATATAAGGCTTTTCTTTATTTAAGGAGACTCTGTCTTGACTCCAAATAAAACCAAATTTCTTATGATATGCTTGTCATAACCATGTCTGAAACAAGGCACACACATGAGTTTGTAGGACCTTGGGGTATAGGAAGCAGAAATTTGGAAAGCGTTTTTTGTTGATTTGAAATGGAAAGTTGGTTCTCAGCCACAATTTGTATAAACACATGACATTTTTTGCCTTTACCTTCTACAGCTTGGCTTTTGAGCATGACTTCTCTTACTTTAGTGCACACATAAGGCACGTTGTCCTTCTCAACATACAGGTTCAGACCCAGCAGGTCTGGGATGTGGCCTGTTCATCTGTAGTTCTAGCAGATCCCCCTTGTGGTGTGGATGTGGCTGGATCACATGTTGATGTTTAAAGTTTTAGCCAAATCTTACTTCTCAGCTTTCCCTGAGAGTTTTCCACTTCAAGAGTCACATATAATTTTGAAAGTTCTAAGAGATTATTTTAATTAGAAAAATTTCTTGCCCCTAACTGCCTGCAACAGACAAGAGAGCTGACTTTCCCACTTACAAGTCCTGTCCCTCACCTAGGCAGCACAGCAGAGCTGCCTGGTGGTTGAAGGTGAGGATGCCCCAGTCCTGATATTATGGCAAAGGGGAGCTGTCCCCGTTACTCATTTGACATGTGGTGGCATGGGCAGAGGATAAATGCTGTCACCTTGCCCATCAATGCCTGAGACAGGTGGAAAAGCTCGTCCTGGGATCATAAGAACTGGAAAACTGTTCCTGCCCCTTAGCAGCTGTGGCACTAAGAAGAATGGCCCCTGTACCTACCCTGGGCAACAGTAGAGCAGGCCCTAATGGTGTAGGTGTGCTACAGTCGACCTGTGGGTGTGAAAACTGTCCCCACCCTTTGCTCATTGCTGCAAAGGCGAATTAGAGGGGTCAATTCTGGGGAGCTCATCCTGGTGGCAATGACAGGGGAGAACTGGTGGGTGTGCCAACTTTACAGCTGCCCAGGTCCAGAACCAGGGTTATGACTTGGCTGCTCCAGCATCCCCCCATCTGTGATTTGCTGGAGCACATGAAGGGGACTGACCCGCAGATCCAAAGCTGCAGGATCGTCCGCAGCACAGGGCAGCAGCAGAACAGCCCAGAAGAGTGCCAGTGAGGGCCCAGCAGTGATAGTGCAGTAGAAACCAGAGACCTCAAACCAGACTGATGACTCTTTGCAATGAACCCTTATGAGTAAAGATATATGGACAAAGGGGTTTACTGCATGACTCACCGAGTCACACTGCAGCTTCCACGATAAATTTTAACTCCCTCCCCTTTTAACTTTTTTTCTCTTAAATTTTATTGATTTGAGGGGGGGAGGATTGCAGGGGCAGAGGAAAGATGCAAAATGATGGAGAAATGAATGGGATCAAGATACATGATGTAAAAGTTGCATAGAATAAATAAAAAGAAAATAAAAAAACCTCTCTTTCTTAGTTTTTGATCTTTATCTATACACTGGTGGCTGGATCTCTTTTGAGAAATTTTCAAATTGTAATGTAACTGTAGGTTGACCATCTCAGATTGAACCATCAGAATATGTATAAAGAAAAAAACATTAGCAGTTTACTGATCTCTGCCATTAAGTTGTTCATTTTCTCTAGACTATAGTCTTGACGGTAACATTTCATACTCTACTAGGTAGTTACATTAACACAGACCTATCTGTTCTATGTTATAAATCAACCATACTTTTCATAAACAAGGGGTTCTAAAGTTTATTAAAAAATACACTTGTTTGGGGATGGAGAGATAGCTCAGGAGTTAAGAGCACTGACTGCTATTTCAGAGGACCAGGGTTTGATTTTTGGCATGATGTGGTGGCTCGTAACTATCTATAATTACTGTCTTAGGAGACCCTATGTCTTCTGGTTTCTAAGGACACCAGGCATGCAGTGCATTGGAATAAATGCAAGCAAAACACCATTATACATAAAATACAAAATAAATTTCGAAAAACTATAAAAAATATACTTGTGTTGAGAAGAGCCAGAGGAAAATACAGTTGGATACAAAAGTCGTCAGAAGTATAGCAGTGTTTAGACCCAGACTGTAAACATCCTGGCATCTGCTTCATCATGCCTGCTTTCTTAGTGAGTCATGCTTACAGCTCTAGATTCTAGTCTACTTTTTCTTCTTTAAGAAAACAATTCTAAGATATATAATCTTAGTTAAGGGAGCCATTCTAGGGTTGACAGAGACTTGACTCTAGAGGGGTTCCCAGGTGTCCAGGAAGACGCCCTCAGCTAGGTCCTTGGGCAGCTGAGGAGAGGGTGCCAGAAATGTCCAGATCCTATTGCCATACTCATGAATATCTTGCATATCACCATAGAACCTTCACATAGGAGTACCGGACTGAGCTCTCAAGGTCCTGATGAGGAGCAAAAGGAGGGAGATCATGAGCAAGGAAGCCAGGACCTCGAGGAGTGCTTTTACCCATTGAGACGGTGGGACAGATCTAACGGGAGACTACCAAGTCCAGTCGGAATGGGACTGATGGAACAGGGGACCAAACCGGACTCTCTGAATGTGGCTGACAGTGGAGGAGGACTGAGAAACCAAGGACAATGGCAATGAACATCAACTCTACAGCATGGATGGGCTCACTGTGAGCCTTGTCAGTTTGGTTGCTCACCTTCCTGGACTTAGGGGGAGCTGGGAGGACCTTGGACTTAACATAGTGAAGGGAACCCTGATGGCTCTTTGTCTTTGGAGAAGGGTGGAGTGGGGGTATGGGTGGAAGGGAGGGGAGGGAAGGGGGAGGAGGAGGGGAGGAGATGGAAATCTTTAATAAAAAATGAGAAAAAAAAAAGAAAAGAAAACAATTCTAGATCACATGCGCCCTAGAAAGAGGAAACAGACTCTTCCATGGAACTGAAGTGCTGGTGCCTGGGCTTGCTGGGCACTCTTGCAGCTGATTGTAGAGATCTGGCTAATGTTAGCTGCTCACACAAGGTGGCCCAGTCCTCTCATGCTCATCACTTGTGTGCAGCTGTGTTAGCAGGCACGCACTATCAAATGAGAACATGTAGATTTCAGCTGTACCAAGATAGAATGCACTGTCTTTGATTCTCCTTCTACTTTCTTTGCTCTGTGTACATGTGGTTGGCTTGATTTTTCCCATCAGTCTTTTATAATTGAGCATTCTATTACATTAAAAAATCTTTGATAAATATTTCTTTTGTGTCAAATTTTTGTGTTATTTTCATAATCATAATATAATACTTGCTAATTTTCTCAAATGGCTGGGGGCCTGTCCTTTGCTTCCTTCTTTCAGAAGAACAAACTTTGAAGTGGTTGATGGTCCTGAAGCTGTAACGATTTCTATATTACTTTCATGGCAGGTTTTATCCTGGGTTGCTGACTTCATCCGGTGCATGCACTACATACCTTAGTCTGTGTTTTCTTGAGTAGAAGCCATGATACAGACTCTGTGACATCTAGCCCACTGAGCTCTCACTGACATTACTGTGATTATAGGAAAACTGCTTCAACCTTTTGGATAAATATTGGCGGAAGGGAAAGAGGAGGAAAGGATATGTCCATTTGGAAACGGACACTTACGAGTGAAATTAATAATTTTGAGCCACACTAACATGAATTAGTCTGTGGTTGTGAGTAGGCAGTGGGTTTATGGTAAACGACAGGGTGTTTACCTAGTTTCCTGACTACATGATTAGAAAATGCGCAATTGGAGGTGGCAGCCGAGCATGCATTATTTAAGTGGTTGGTGTCTGGCGACAATCTGGAAACTGCAATTGTGGATGCCGTAGGAAAATTCTCACTTTCTGAGAAATTCTTTCACCTTTGTGTGCCCGCAGAATGGATCTTTCCTTGTGGCAGCTGTGGGAAGCACAGGAACTCTGTGACCTGGAAAATGTGGGACAACTGACACAAGGTGACCCTGTGAGGCTGGGGGAGGCCCAATTAATTTAAAATTTTGCTTGGCCTTGTCTCTTCCAATTTTCTGAATCCTCTGGAAAAATGATTAATGTATACACTGCCAATGCGAAAATATTTTTGACCCTATTAAAGTCGACCAAGGATAAACCAAGTGTAGGCTGGCATTGTATCAAACTGGCTTTATTAAATTTGATTGGAGGTTTGTATGAGGAAGGGACAGGCAAGGACATAATTTTGCACAGTCGCTCTCTTTTAAATAAAAATATCAAGTGGAATACAAAGTAGCACTATGCCTTGGACAGAAATCGTTTTAAATATAAGAAAATAATGCAAGAAAACTTTACTTAAAGGCTAAACTATTTGTTTTGAAAAACTGTGCTTGGGAAAAATGCAGGCCACCTACCAGTTAGGATGTTTTAATCCATGGGAGGCATGGCAACCTGGTATTTCCCCATTTATGGATGAGCTTCTTCAATCCCACCTGCTTTCTCTTATTGGTCATTGAAAATTGTCCAACTTGGAATTATTGTGGGCATTTTGGACCTTATTAGAACAGGGTTTATTCAAAAGATGTTTCCCCAACCTTAAACAGTCATGCAGTTAATGAAGTGATCACCTTTTGCACTGGACATATGGTTTTAAATGAAGATGTTATGATTTAAGCACAAATCCACTGGGCCTTAATAGTTATAATCCTTAACCTATAGTACATGTAAAGAAACTTCAACAAATCCCCTTTAATTCCCACTAAATAGAATAAAAAAATAAAAGTATAATGTGTGTGGGGGGGGTGTTTATGTGCACATGCAAGTGTGTGCGTGTGTGCACGTGCTCATGCAACTGTATATATATATATATATATATATATGTATATATATATATTCATATACATCTGCATTTGCACCCATATACCTCTATCCTCCGCCATATGTGCACAGCTCAGCCTGGCCTCAACTAATGATCTTCCTGCCTGTGCCTCCTCAGTTCTAGGATGTCCTAACAAAGACAGCTTTAGGAAACAATATCTAGATTTCACATTGAACTTTTCTAAATAGCTTTCACTAATATAGGGGTTATTTGGGTCTATGAATGTTACCCCAAAGAATCTTCATCATCCATTTATTATGTGAAAAATAATACAATTTATTACTTTAGTATACTTCTCATAAGGTAAATACCTGCTGAACAAACCAATGGCAGAGCTTACCCATCATTGTGTACCTTGGAAGGGTGAGAGCTAGAATAATAATTTAGGTAATATTAATTGCTCAGTGAAGAGCAGATCACACAAATCAGTTTTCAGTTAGTTCTCCTTAACAGTCATAGATGTGGAGAGTAGATGGTTATACAGAGCACAAAGCATGATTGGATATGAGGTTTGCTTCAGATTCTGTACCTCAAAGACCCAAATGAGTTCTCTGTAGGAGCTGTCGTGGACTCCAGCCCCTTTACTCATAGCCTCCTGCTATCTGTGGTTGTTTTTTCAGGAAACTACAAAAACCTACAGGGAGGTTACATATGTTTCTGTTCTTCTCAACTCAGGGATGGCACTTTGATATGGTTTCCTCAATGGGGCAGGAATAGAAACCAGGTGTGTCACTTCTGGTCGAAGGCTCACAAGCCTGGTAACTTGGATGGGTCTCTTTGCCCTCTGCATGACAATCAGTAAAGTTCTAGACCAAAGCAAAATGGCCAAGTTGTGACACATAGCACAGCACAATGAGATGTATTCTTCATGTTAACCACTATAATTTCAGGTCATTTGTTAGACTTAAAAAACATACCTTATTTTGGCTATATTCCATCTGCTTGAGACAATAAACTTGGTGTTTGCCACTTACGTCTCTTTGGCTTTGTGATGATATTGTCGCTGTCCCTCTGCCATACCTGTTTTCTTTCTTTGCATCTGTACCTTTCTCTTTTCCTCCTTAACAAATTGAACCACCTATAAGCAGTGGGTATGCCATCTGCTTGTACCCTTGATCTTATAAAATGCTTAGCATCTTTTTGTTGAGTTTTCCATAACTTCAACTTCTCTCTTTCTACTGGATAATTCAGTTCAAGATCTGAAAACCATCTTTCCTGGCTCCATGTCCCTTCCAGTTAGTCCCTTCCAACTTGCCTCTCATGTCAACTATGCTAATATGTTGACTTCACCTCCTTCACTTTAGTTTCTAACCCACTCTTAGGGATTTCTGCTGCTTTTGAAAACAGGTTGCCCAGCTAATAAAAAACATGTGGAATGTCTAGTCCAAGCAAACTTAGGAGTGTTGACTTCACTGCCCTCTGCAGCACATCCCTGGGTGGGTTCTTCCTCTTGAAGGTTTCCTCCCTCTTGAAGGTTTCTTGACTTAGCTTCTAACACA
Organism: Arvicola amphibius; assembly: GCF_903992535.2. Taxonomy (NCBI): domain Eukaryota; kingdom Metazoa; phylum Chordata; class Mammalia; order Rodentia; family Cricetidae; genus Arvicola; species Arvicola amphibius. Next base: position 67,963,542 of record NC_052049.1, on the reverse strand, counting down.
TTCTTGAATGCTCTGTGCTTGATGCATTTTCATCCTTACCTCACCACTAAGTTTTGTGGAAAATGGAGTACCAATGAGTCAGTTTTCAGTTCTTTTTCCTTCTGTCTTCATATTGTCTTCCTCTGCTGAATTTGGTCTTGTTTTTAGAGTTGCCTTTTCAATCCCCCACATAGAAATAGCATATTTATGCTTCCCCAATTTTCATGTTAAGCAAGCCTTCTAAAATTTTAGGCTGAATTCATAACTCCCTCATTTTAATTCACTTATTTGAACTAAAAATCCCCAAATTATTAACAATATGTTAGGCACCAGCATAGGTGGTAGAAACATTAAAGTGAAGAGAATGGCAATTTTGCTCAGAACCAGTCCTGGGTAGGGAGGAAAATCCAAACACAATCATGGTAAAATGACTGCATTTCCAGCAGTGTGGTGGAAACACGGCTTAGAGAATCTTCACTTTTTAGGATAACAAAAGGACTTCTAGAGAAAGTTATATTTGAGCTTAAACTTGGCCAAATAGGAATTTATCGGCAGGAAGATAAAGACAAGGAGATGGTACATGTCCATCATGGTCAGGGAATTCAAAATTTTTACAAACAGCAAGGGAGGTCTGAATTATGGGCAAAATGTGAAGCTGTGCTTGGGGTCTGGACCCAGCACAGGAGGGTTTAGTGGAGTTGTGCTCTGTGATGATCTGAGGCTGTATTGGGGATCTGGCCCTAGCAAGGAGGGTTTAATGCTGTTGTCCTTTGTGATGTTCTGAGTTGTCTTTGTTATCTCTCCTGCTGTCTCTGCCTGCCCCCAAAAATTCCTAAAGCAATGGCCCCAACTGACTAAGGTCATGGAAAGCACAAGCAATATTTAAGTTCTCAATCATGGAAGAGTGCATCCTTCTGCATTTCTAGTTACTTTATTATGTTACAGCTTTCTGCTTATAGTTTATGTGATCATCTTTTAGTACCTGCTTACCTCATTTTATTTTGAGAAGTAATTTTCTGGGAAGATGGATGATAAAATTTGAGGTCTGGCTGAGATGGTTCATTGAGTGAAAGTGATCCCTGTTCAAGCAAGGTGAACTAGGTTCAGTTCCGGCATTCCTCAGTGAAAGGAGAAATCAGACTCTTCAAAGTTGTCCTCTCACAATCATGCATGTACTTGGGCACTTGCACTCATGTGTGTGTGCATACACATACCTCCCCCCCTCCATCTCATCCCTTCCCACCCCACATAGTGACAAATACATTTAAAAACATCTTTTAACATTTTGACCATCATTGCTATTTGTGATAATCTAAATCTAGTTCTTTATTATGAAAACAGTAGAGAAACAGTAATTCCAAATATCTACTAGCTATTTAAAAATTTTTATTATTTTTTTAAAGAAAACAAACTTTCTTTTTTCATTTTACATACCAATGCCTGTAGCGGCGGTCGGAGGAATTTGGAAATAACCAAAAATAGTCCTTTTAGAATAAATCAGTTTTAATAAAAGGAGAAAGTGGGATACACTTATAAAGCCAAAGCTCCAGCGAAGCAGAGAGTCAAGCGGGAGGGGGGGGGGGGAACAGGGCCGTCTATCCCCAACTCTGTTCTTTTTGAAGGTACCTTTCTCCCCTGGAGCAGCCACGCCCCTGAAAGCAGGGATTGGTCAGCTGCCCCAACAAATGCCAGTTCCCACTCGCTTCCCTCCTCCTATTCCTTCCACCTACCCCCACCCACTATCCCTCATCCACTCCTCAGAGAGGGTAAGGTAGATTGCTTTGGGGAAGGTCCAAGGCCCTCCATACTATATCTAGGATGAGCAAGGTATCCATTCAAAGATAATAGGTTCTCAAAATGCCAGTACAAGTAGTAGGGATAAATCCTGGTGCCACTGCCAGTGGCTCCTCAACCTGCCCCAGCCACACAGCTGTCACCCACATTCAGAGGGACTAGTCTGGACCTATGCTGTTTCCTTCCCAAACCTGCTGGAGTTGGTGAGCTTCCATTAGCTTAGGTAAACTGTTTCAGAGACTGTCCCCATCATGGTTTGACCACTTTGCTCATATTCTCACTCCTCCCACTCTTAAACTGGACCTTGGGAGCTCAGTGCAGTGCTCTGATGTGGATCTCTGCCTCTCTTGCTACCAGTCGCTGAATGAAGGTTCTATCGTGATATTTAAGATATTCATCAGTCTGACTACAGGGAAAGCCAGTTCAGGCACCCTCTCCTCTATTACTTGGAGTCATCCTTGTGGATTCCTGAGAATTTCTCTAGTGCCAGGTTTCTTGCTAGCCCCATAATGCTTAAAATATCTTTTTCCTTGCTCTCATCTCTGTTTTTCCTCCATTTTGACTATCTCGTTCCCTTAAGTTCTCCTCTCCCTTTCCCTTCTCCTCTTGTCTTCCCCTTCTACCCTCCCTTTTCCTCCGACTTCCATACTCCCAATTTGTGAGTGAGTTCTTGTCTATTTTGCCTTTCCAGGTGGATCTATGCATGTTTTTCTTAGGGTTCCCCTTGTTACTTAGCTTCTCAAGGATCATGAACTATAGGCTCAATATCCTTTGCTTTACAGCTATTATCCAGTTATGAGTGAGTACATACCATGTTCATCTTTCTGGGTCTGTGTTACCTCACTTAGAATGGTTTCCCCAGTTCCATATATTTGCATGAAAACTTCAAGATGTCATTTTTTTTTCTGCAGAGTAGTATTCTAATGTCTAAATGTGTCATATTTTCTTTATCCATTCTTCAGTTGAGGGGCATCTAGCTTGTTTCTAGGTTCTGGCTATTACAAATAATGCTGCTGTGAACATAGTTGAACAAATGTCCTTGTAATATGATTGAGCATCATTTTGGGTATATACCCAAGAGTGGTATTTCTGGGTCTTGAGGTATGTTGATTCCCAATTTTCCGAGAAACCACCATATTGATTTCTAAAGTGGTTGTACAAGTTTGCATTTCCACCAGCAATGGAGGAGTGTTCTCGTTACTCCACATCCTCTCCAGCATAAGTTACCATTGGTGTTTTTGAGCTTAGCCATTCTGACTTGTATAAACGGTATCTCAGAGTTGTTTTGATTTGCGTTTCCCTGATGGTTAAAGATGTTGAACATTTCCTTAAGTGTCTTTCAGACATTTGAGATTATTCTGTTGAGTATTCCTGTTCAGTTTTATACCCCATTTTAAATTGAGTTATTTGGAATTTTGATGTCTAACTTCTTGAGTTCTTTATATATTTTGGAGATCAGTCTTCTGTCTTTTGTGTGGGGTTGGTGAAGATCTTTTCCCATTTAGTAGGCTGTCTTTTTGTCTTATTGACTGTGTCCTTTGCTTTACAGAAGCTTCTCAGTTTTGGGAGGTCCTGTTTATTTACTGTTGCTCTCAGAGTCTGTGCTACTGGGGTTATATTTAGGAAGTGGTCTCCTGTCCCATGCATTGAAGGCTACTTCCCACTTTCTCTTCTGTTGGGTTCAGTGTGGTCAGGTTTATATTGAGATCCTTAATCCATTTGGACCTGAGTTTTGTGCATGGGGATAGATATAGATCTATTTTCATTCTTCTACATGTTGACATCCAATTATGCTAGCACTATTTGCTGAAGATACCTTCTTTTTTCTATTGTATATTTTAGATTCTTTGTCAAAAATCAGTTGTTCACCTTTCTGTGGATTATTATTTGGTTCTTCGATTTTATTTCATTGGTCAACCTTTCTGTTTTTATGCCAATACCAAGCTGTTTTCATGACTATAGCTCTGTAATAGAGCTTGATGTCAGGGATGGTGATGCCTCCGGAAGTTCCTTTATTGTATACGATTGTTTTGGCTTTCCTGAGTTTTTTGTGTTTTTTTTCCCATATGAAGTTGAGTATTGTTCTTTCAAGGTCTGAGAAGCATTGTGTTGTGATTTTAATGGGGATTGCATTGAATCTATAGATTGCTTTTGGTAGGATTGCCATTTTTATTATGTCGATCCTTCCTATCTAATAGCATGGGAGACATTTCCATTTTCTGGTATATTCTTTAATTTCTTTCTTAAAAAAAATTAAAGTTCTTGTCAAATACGTCTTTCAATACTTTGGGTAGTGTTAAGCCCAAGATATTTTGTGGTATTTATGCCTATTGTGAAGAGTGATGTTTCTCTGATTTCCTTCTCAGTTTCTTTATCATTCGTATATAGAGGGTTACTGATTTTTTGAGTTGATCTTGTATCCTGCCACATTACTGAAGGTATTTGTCAGCTATAAAAGTTCCCTAGTAGAGTTTTTGGGGTCACTTATATATGCTATCATATCATCTGTAAACAATGACTTTCTCCTTTCCAATTTGAATCCCCTTGATCTCCTTTTGTTGTCTTATTGCTCTAGTCAGAACTTCAAAAAACTATGTTGAATAGATATGGAGATAGTGGACAGCCTTCTCTTGTTCCTAGTTTTAGTGGGATCGCTTTGAGCTTCTCTCCATTTAATTAGATGTTGGCTGTCTGCTTGCTGTGCATTGCTTTTATTGTGTTTAGATATGTTCATTGTATCTCTGATCTCTACAAGACCTTTATCATGAAGGGGTGTTGGATTTTGTCAAATTATTTTTTAGCATCTAATGAAATGATATATGTTTTTTTCTTTCAGTTTATTTAGATGGTGGATTACATTGATAGATTTTCATATGTTGAATCATCTCTGAAATGAAACTGACTTGATCATGGTGGATGATGTTTCCGATGTGTTCTTGGATTTGGTTTGCCAGTATTTTATTGAGTATTTTTGCATATGTTCTCATGAGTGAGATTGGTCTATAATTCTCTTTCTTGGTTTAGTCTTTATGTGGTTTTGGTATCAGAGTAACTGTAGCCTTATAGAAAGAGTTTGGTAGAGTTCCTTCTGTTTCTATCATGTGGAACAATTTGAGGAGTATAGGTATTAGCTCTTTTTTGAAGTTCTGGCAGAATTCTGCACTGAAACCATCTGGCCCTGGTTTTGTTTTTTGTTTTTGTTTTTGTTTTTGGAGACTTTTGATGACAATTTCTATTTCCTTGCAGGCTATAGGTCTATTTAAATTGTCCACCTAGTCTTGATTTAATTTTGGTTGTGGTACCTATCCATAAAGTTGTTCATTTCTTTTACATTTTCCAATTTTGTGGAGTACAGGTCTTTGTAGTATGACCTCATAAATCTCTCAATTTCCTCAGTGTTTGTTGTTATGTTCCCCTTTTTATTTCTGATTTTGTTAATTTGGATGTTCTTTAGTTAGGATAAAGGTTTGTCTATCTTGTTGATTTTTTCAAAGAACTAGCTCTTTGATTCTTTGTAATTTTTTTGTTTGTATTTTATTGCTTTCAGCCCTCAATTTGTTTATTTTCTGTATTCTACTCCTCCTGGGAGTCTGCTTCTTTTTGTTCGAGAGCTTTCATGTGTGCTGTTGTCACTAGTGTTAGCTTTCTCCACTTATATATGTAGGCACTTAGTGCTATGAACTTTCCTTTTAGCACTGCCTTCATAGTCTTTCATAGGTTTGGGTACATTGTGCTTTCATTTTTCTTGAATTCTATGAAGTCTTTAATTTCTTTATTTCTTCTTAACCCAAAGGTGTTTCAATAGAGCACTGTTTAATTTCCATTTGTTTGTGGGCTTTCTGAAATTAGTGTTGTTGTTGAACCATAATTTTAAACCATGGTGATTCAGTAGAATACCGGGGGCTACTTCAAATTTTTGTATCTGTTGAGGTTTGCTTTGTTACCAAATATGTGGCTAATTTTAGAGAAGGTTCCATGAGGTGCTGAGAAGAAGGTGTATTTTTTGTGTTTGTGTGGAATGTTCTATAGATATCTGTTAATACCATTTGAGTCATAATATCTGATAGTTCTCTTATTTCTCTGATAGGTTTCTCTGTCTGGTTGACCTATCCTTTAAGGAGAGTGAGGTGTTGAAGTCTCCTACTATTCGTGTGTGGGGTTTGATGTATGATTTAAGCTGTAATAATGTTTCTTTTACATATGTGGGTTATCTTGTATTTGGAGCATGAATGTTAAGGATTGAGATTTTATCTTAATGAATTTTTCCTGTTATAAGTATAAAGTATCCTTCTCCATCTCTTTTGATTGATTTTAGATTGAAGTCTATTTGTTAGATATTAGGATAGCTACACCCTTTTGTTTCTTGAGTTCATTTGATTGGAAAATCTTTTCCCAACCCTTTACTCTGAGGTAGTGTCTGTCTTTGAGGTTGAGGTGTTTTTCTTGTATACAGCAGAAGGCTGGGTCCTGTTTTCATATCCATTCTCTTATCCTGTGTTGTTTTAAAGGTGAACTGAATCCATTTATATGAAGAGATATTAATGACCAGTGATTGTTACCTCCTGTTTTTGTTCAGTGGTAGTGTTTGTGTGTTTCCCTTCCTTGTGGTTTGCTATTGGGAGGTTATCTGTGCTTTATCTGTTTTTTTGTGGGTACAGTTAGTTTTCTTTGGTTGGAGTTTTCCTTCTAGTACTTTCTATAGTGCTGGATTTGTTGATAAGTATTGTTTGAATCTGGTTTTGTCATGGAATATCTTCTTGTTTTCTCCATTGATGGTAATTAAAAGCTTTGCTGGGCATAGTAGTCTGGGTTTGCATCTGTTGTCTTTTAGTGTCTAGAGCACATCTGCATATGACCTTCTGGCTTTCATGGTTTCCAGTGAGAAGTCAGGTTTAATTCTTACAGGTCTTCCTTTATATGTTATTTGACATTTTTCTTTTATTTTTCATTTTTAATTTTTTATTTATTTTTATTGAGCTCTACATTTTTCTCTGCTCCTCTCTCTGCCTCTCCCCTTTCTCCTTCAACCCTCCCCAAGGTCCCCATGCTCCCAATTTACTCAGGAGAGCTTGCCTTTTTCTACTTCCCATGTAAATTAGATCTATGTAACTCTCTCTTAGTGCCCACATTGTTGTCTAAGTTCTCTGGGATTGTGGTTTTTAGGCTGGTTTTCTTTGCTTTATGTTTAAAAACCACTTATGAGTGAGTACATATGATAATTGTCTTTCCATCTCTGGGTTACCTCACTCAAAATAATGTTTTCTAGCTCCATCAATTTTCCTGCAAAATTAAAGATGTCGTTTTTTTTTTCTGCTGTGTAATACTCCATTGTGTAAATGTACCACATTCTTCTTATTCATTCTTCAGTTGAGGGGCATTTAGGTTGTTTCCAGGTTCTGGCTATGACAAACAATGCTGCTATGAACATAGTTGTGCACATACTTGACCTTTTTCTTTGCAAATCTTAATATTCTCTCTTTATTCTGTATGTTTTGCGTTTTGATTATTATATGGTGAGGGGGAGTTTTTTTTACTTAGTCTATTTGGTGTTCTGTAAGCCTCTTGTACCTTCATAGGGACACCCTTCTTCAGGTTGTGAAGGTTTTCATTTATGATTTTGTTGAATATACTTTCTGTGCCTTTGAGCTGCAGTTCTTCTCCTTCTTCTATCCGTGTTATTATTAGGTTTGGTCTTTTCATGGTGTCCCAGATTTCCTGGATGTTTTGTGTTAAGAATTTGTTGTATTTAATGTTTTCTATTTCCTTTATAGCATTTTAAAGCCCTGTGATTCTCTCTTCCTTCTCTTGTATTCTGTCAGTTATGCTTGCCTCTGTAGTTCCCATTCATTTACCCAGATTTTCTATATTCAGTATTTCCTCAGTTTGTGTTTTCTTTTTTGCCTCTATTTCAGACTTCAAGTCTTGAACTGTTTGCTTCATCTGTTTGATTTTATTTCTTTGTTTTTCGTTGAGAGATTTATTAATTTCTTTCGATTTTGATGTGTCTTTTCCTCCACTTCTTTAAAGGAGTTTTTCGTTTTCTATTTAAAGTTCTCCATCTTCTTCATAAAGTTACATTTAATACTATCTTCTTCTGCTTTTTCTGGATTAGGATGATGAAGTATTCCTGTTGTATGACCAGTGGGCTCTGCTGTTATCATTTTGCTTTTTAGGTTGTTAGATGAATTCTTGCATTGGCACCTACCTATCTCTTCTTTCAATTGATGCCAGAAGTGTCTTTGCATCTGGTTCCAATCCTTGCAGTGGCTATCTGTGTCTTGGGAACTTTTCTTGGTCTGCTCTGTACTGTACTGTACTGTACTGTACTGTCTGTGTCTCAGGGTTTTTGGAGCAGCCTACCTGCAGAAAACTCACTTGCTGGCTGACATAGAAGTGAAGAAGATGGGGGAGGAGCCTGGGATTTTGCCCCAGGGTAGAGGGCCTAGAGAGTGGGGTGTCCTGCTGGGTGGATTGTCACTCACCTCTTGGTCCTCTCTGTGTCATAGCAGACTGTGTTTCAGAGTTCCAACAAGGTTGCAGATGGATAGGCATGTTTGGGGACAGGGTGGGACCTGTAGCTTGCCGGGTCCAACAGATGGGCTGGGGGTACTAGAGCAGCCTACCTGCAGGAAACTCTCCTGCTGGCTGGCTAGAGAAGCCAAGGTGGGGATGGGAGTGGCCCAGGTTTTTGCCCCAGTATGGAGGGCCTAGAGAATAGTGAGTCCCACTGGGTGGCTGGCCACACACAGCTTGGTCCTCTCTGTGTAGTAGTAGGCTTAGTAGGCTGTGTTTCAGCCTTCCACTGAGGTTGCAGGGGCATAGGGGGGTTTGGGTGTTGGGGCGGGGCTTGTGGCTTGCAAGGTCTAATGGTCAGAATGGGGGTAATCATTATTAGAATTTTTAACTTTTTTATTTTAATATGGATAATATGCTTGAGAATTCAGTATGAGAAGAAAATTCTAACTGACAGTGAATGATTATAAAATTTAATTTATTAAATGGAACTCATTGGAAGTACAGTTCTGAATAACTCAGTGTTGTTTTACTAAACATGGAAATTCATATAATTTTATTGTAATTCTACTCTAAGGCCAAGATTATTGGTATATATCTGTATGCTTTTTATGAACGACATATGGTTTAAGAGATTAATAAATGTCAAATTCACTTTATGCACATGGTTTATAGAACACTTCTTATCTATTAGAGCAATACAACAAAGAACTTCTTTAGAAAGTAACCCAGTTAAGGCAATTTGGCTTCTACATACAATATGTAATATTTTACATACTTAAATTTTGTAATGTAAAGTTCAGTTGAGTCATGTGAATTTTTTTGCTACTTTAATTTTAACATTATTTTTCTGTTTTCACCTTTTAGTTTACAACAAGAGAGATGAATTGATGGTGAAGTCAGTTTGCCTATAACCTTTGACTTCACGGTGAATCAATAGTTTCAGGAACAAACCTTCACTGTGGAGCACTAGCAGGCACCATTGTCTTACTTGAATTATTTTATAGTTGGAACTGGATGGACTCTGATAACTTTTCCAGTAAATTAGTCATGCTAGTGGACTGCCTACAGCACTTTTGTGAAAGGAGTGGAATCAAGAACAAAGAGACATTAACAGCATAAATCAGATTTTGCCCTGTGACTTCACAAGTAATTTGGGGGAGGGAAGAATGATAGGAAAGTGTGCAAGCCTAATTTCTGAAGATAGAAGCAGTTTATAAAATGTCTCTAAATACTCAGTGATTTCTTATCTGTCAAGCACTAACCCATTCAAATGCTCATTATAACTTTATATTAGTATTTGATAGTATTTGATAGTAATGGCTAGGTGAGTAGCCATTAACAAAGAACTTGGTTCAACTAAAAAGAGCCTCATTTATCACTTGGAACTTATACTACTGGGCAAAAGGGTATTTTTTCAGTACCTATTATTCTTCCACTCTTTCAACCAAGTGTTAGATGATGTGAAGTTCTGAAAATTTTTAGGAATAAAGAAATGTATGCTACACATGTTTTGAGTGTCTAAATAGTCTATAAGCAATTTTAAATAGAAAGGTAAGTGATTATGGGCTTCTTGACTTCCCGCTGTGCCTGCCTCTCTTCTTAGTGTGACCTAAGGTGTTAATAGGAGTTTGTTGAGGATTTAACAACAACAGAAGACTACTAAGACCATGAATTGTTACCAACAACCCACACATACATGAACTTGATCAAGAGGGTTCCAGAGAAGCCTAGTTCTTTTTCTGATCACAAAACCCCTCTTTGGTGCAATGACAGCCTTTTGTCCCACAGTTTTGGGGACAAAAGAAACTAGTGTTAGCTTTTGCAATGGTTCAGGGCTCTACACCACATCCCAGTTAGAACATGATGGTCATATGTGTCATCTAGCATACCAACAAAAAGCTTAGTCTTGTAGAGAATGGGGAGTCAGATATGCAGAAAAAAAGCAGGTTTCCTCATTTAATGAGAGAATAAACAATGTCTCCTCATGTGACAAATGGGTTAAAATAAAGGTAAATATATTAATTTTATTAAACTATCTTCATTTTGTGTTCCTTAAAATTATTTTGAAGGCTTAATTGTAGTAATTAAGGTATAATAAAATGCTCACTTTTTATTATGAAATAAATGTCAAAGATTCTAAATTCGGTTATGTGTAAGATACTGTTCCAAATGTTGTGGAGGCTGCATACGTTTATGAATAAGAAGGTGTTGGTTTTCAAGTCATGAGATGGTGCCAGGCAACCTCAAACACATGGAGCTTACACACGTGCGAATAGCAGAAAATGATTCCAGCTGCTTGATTTGATTGTTGATTACGATCTTTCTTTTTTCTGTTTTTTTTTTTTGTGATAGCCTATATAAAACAGGGTTGAGAAATCAGATTTTTAAAAACTATTTCACAGAATAAGTAATAAAAAGAATTAATTGCAAGCATCCCATTCTCCCGAGCTCTCCCCATTCTCCCCTTCACACTTTGGATATGAGAGCAGGGAAGCATATATTTTAATTAAGGGAGCCATCTGAGGGTTGTCAAGACACTTGACTCTAGAGGGGTTCCCGGGTATCCAGGGAGATGCCCCCAACTAGTTCCTTGGGCAGCTGAAAAGAGGGAGCCAGAAAAGGCCAGATCCTATAGCCATACTGATGAATTTCTTGCATATCACCATAGAACTTTCACCTGGCGATGGATGGAGAAAATGACAGAGCCCCACACTGGTGCACCGGACTGAGCTCTTAAGTTCCTGATGAGGAGCAGAAGGAGGGAGAACATGAGAAAGTCAGGACCGTGAGGGGTGCGTTCACCCATGGAGACGGTGGGACAGAACTAACGGGAGATCACCAACTCCAGTTGGAACGGGACTGATGGAATATGACCAAACCGGACTCTGAATGTGGCCGAAGGTGGAGGCTGACTGAGAAGCCAAGGACAATGGCGATGGGCTTTGATTCTACGGCATGGACGGGCTCTGTGTGAGCCTTGTCAGCTTGGTTGCTCACCTACCTGGACCTGGGGGGAGTTGGGAGGACCTTGGACTTAACATAGAGTAGGGAACCCTGATGGCTCCTTGGCCTGGAGTGGGAGGGAGTGGGGGTATGGGTGGAGGGGATGGGAGAGAAGGGGGAGAAGGAGAGGAGGAGATGGAAATTTTCAATAAAAATAAAAAAGAATTAATTGAATAATAATGTCAGGTGGAATTATGTAAAACTTTGAAACTTATACTTTGTTACTTAAGATTATTTTTTGGTCAATGAGGGATGGTGAATTCATGGGTAAAGTAATGCCAAAAATATTTAGAAAATTAGTAATGGTTCTCCTCTAGATGTATGATGTAGGCAGTCGATGAATGCAGATTTCTAATTTTCCCTATGAATGAGCATTTAAAAATGACAGACATGTATAATGACCATTTAAAACCAGTGATGGAGATTGGATATTATTAAACGTTCTTGGAATCCATTGAACTTATTACATAATTTTCTTTATTTCTTTATTCTACTTGTACTAAGGAATTCAAATAAATTTCCAAATGTATTACACTTCCATATTTATGAAATCCTATTGGATAACAATGTTTTATTTTGTGGCTATCATTTAAGATTCATTAATTAATTCTTGACTTTATATAGTGTTATTAGATTGCAATTTTATTGTATTGTTTTTAGTAATATTTGGTATCAGATTTATTGTGCTTTGAACAGTATTTTAGACAGATTCTAAGTTTCCTCTGGTCATAAATATTATCTGTTTGGGAAATATCTAATGGTATTTTCTTCAGAATCTCATGGGTCTGGTGCCATTTTAGACACAGACTCTTGAGCCTTCTCTTACAGAACTTATTTTGTTCTAATTTTCCACAACCTCTTGAAGCAGTTTTTGCATGTTATGTCCTATTTTGCTGACCTTTTCTTTGGTATAAAAGAAACCATTTTGAAGCTGATGCTTTTAGGAAGGAGTGACAAGATACCTGAGAAAAGGCCTTTAGGGACAGGGTTTACTCTGACTTCCATTTCAGAGGAATACAGACCATCACAGTCCATCGTGTGGGGGAAGCAGGCAGATGGGGGTAGGAGGCTGCTGGTTACCTTACATCAACAGTTAGGAAGCAGAGACAGGAAGTGGGTATAGTCCATTTCTCGTGATCCATTTCTTCCAGTGAGATTTTTAGTCCCCAATGGTTTCACAATATTCCTAAATGGTACCAACAACTAAAGATTAAAGGATTGAACACATGAGTGTATAGTGGACATTTCTCATCCAAACCACCACATACTACCCCTCAAACCCATAGGTTCATAGATATCTCACTATGCAAAACACACCCATCCAACTTCAGAAAATCCAATAGTCTTTACAGTCTCAACGATTAAAAAAATCTGAGACTCTTCTGAGACTCAAAGGACTTCCTTAACTTTGATCCCCGTTAATAAAAGAATAGACAAACAAAAAACAATCTACATGTTTTTCAGCGTGCAATGGCATGGAGTGAGTATTCCATTCCAAGCAGAAAGACTGAAGCATTGCAAGAATGATTGCACTAAAGTAAGACTAAAATCCTTGTGGGACTTCTAGCATTTGTATGGACTCTTATGAATTCCAAAGGCTTAGGGTTAGCCCCACGCACCTAACTATGTACTCACTGCACACACTTGGGCCATCTCCACTCCATTCCTACATCTCTCCAGGAAGATGTTACAGGCTCTGGCATCTCCCATATCCTGAAGTCTCCACTGCTGCTGTTCCACTTCCTCAGTCTCAGACAGAGTCCTCTCAGAACATCCTTGGTGCACTTTTGTTTTGTTTTAGATTTTTTTTGTCACATTTATGAAAATGTGCAACAGTATTCCATAATCTTCTCAATCTTGCATCTTTTATGTCTGCAGAGCTAATATTACATTGACAACTTCTTCACACAGCTATGGGTGCAGTCTGCTCCCTTTGACCCACAGTTACGTATGTTTCCATTGAGAATACTTGCCTTGGCCTTTGCCTTAAAGCACTGAACTTCAGTATCCTTCTCAGAGCAGCTTCTCTCCTTCAAATGTACATTTATTCTTAGAAATTAGGGCCGTCAGTGGTGGGGCTCATCTTCAGGGCAACTTTGTGCATGCTTACTACACCTGTTTCCTTTCCAGCTTCATGCTCTTCCATAGCTCTACTCTCTCACGTTACATCTGATCAAGCAGGAAATGGTAGCCAGGCCACATATTTAATGCTCTTGGAATTTATTTCACAAAAGAAATTTGTTACTTTTTAATTTAGGCCCATGTAGTTCTCAGGACATGGGTACAATGCCTCCAGATTCTGTGTCAGAATATACCATCAATAGTCTCTAGGCCAATTCCCAACAGATTCTTTGTTCTCTAAAAACTCATAGGCTAGGCTTCCATTTCTTCTGGCTTTGTGGGCTTCTAAATTCCCACTGGAATGGTGCACTAAGCTCTGCTTAAGGGATTTTAATGTTTTCTAGCCAAAAACTCAACCCATTTTTACTGTTGTAAACTGGTTCCAAAGTCTTTCAGACATCATTCTCAAGATTATTGCATAACTGCACTGCTGGTACTTGAAATATTCTGTACTATATTATCTAATTATTGTGTTGAATATCCAGCGAAAGATATTTAAGGAAAAATGTTAAAGTTTGACATGTGGTTCAAGGGAAGGGAAGGTTCATCATGATAGGGCAGGCATGTGGCCGAATAAGTAAGTCCGCAGACCACATGATATCTGCACTCAGGATGCAGAGTGTGAAGAAATGCATCAGGTTTAAAGCCTCAAGGCCAGTTCTCAATGATCACTTCCTCCAAGAGGAAGCTCCACACTGCTTCAGTTTTCTGCAACCTTCCCCAATACCACCTCCAGCTTGTGAACAACTATTCAAAGGCTAGAGACTGTGGGGAGCTCGCCAGACCACAGCAGAGGTGAGAACAATAACTTTGTCGAATACATCATTACTTTTCCTTTTGCTTTGATTAATGTCTGAGTAAATAATTCTAGGTTTCAATAAATGTCTCCGTTTATCTAAAATTATTGTCCTGATCTATTGTATTTGTTGAGAAATCTCATTTCTATGTAGTAAGTTTCCTTTCATCGTTGGGACATCAGTTGATTTTTTTGTGAAACCATTAGGATTTTTCCATTAGTTTGGGGTTTTGATACTTTGTAATAATTTTCCTGGAAGAGTATTGTTTTCTTTCATTTTCTTTAGCAATAGGTGTCTTAAACAATGCATTTTATTTTATATTAATGAAAAAATATCTTTTACTTTTTATTTTTGTAATTATTATCTTTCTTACTTCTCTCCTGTACAAATTCAGAGAGTAGGATGCTGAATTTATATTTTTGTTTTCAAGAATGTAGATTTTTTTTCTGAGTTTGAGGCTAGCCTTGTCTACAAGAGCTAGTTCCAGGACAGGCTCTAGAAACTACAGGGAAACCCTGTCTCGAAAAACCAAAAAAACCAAAAAAAATGTAGATATTTTTATATGATGTTATTGCTACTTTGTCATTTTGTATAGTCTTTTCAAAATAAATAATCACTTATGTTGATTTTCCTGTTTTCAATTCATTGCTTGGCAATGTTCTCCTTCTATAAACTTTAAAACTTCTGTTTAAAACATTTCTGACAATAATATTTATAATTTCTGAGATCATTAGTTGTTCCTAATTCTGTGTACAAGATTCTTTTGAATATCTCTAATGAAATAAAACATAATATTTTAGTCATGATTCTTTTATTTGTTATGAATATTTTTTACCAATTATAAATTCTAATTTTTATAATTTTAAATTTTTTGTCACATATATCTGGTGATGATTGCTCTTCTGCTCATCTTTATGCTTCTGTTTTTCTGTTCAAAATCAGCCTGTCTGGGTGGGGGAGTTGTATCCATGCTGGTGGGTGGACTGCACAGACACCTTCTTTTTTAGAAATATGAAGTCTCATTCATCTTGGGCTTTGCTAGTCTGGGCCAAATTGTTACCAATCAAAAGCTAGCTCCTCTGTTCACTGTATTTCCTAGACTTTCTAAGGCATCAACCAAATAATTTCTAAATTATTTTCCTGGAGCCTGGAACTCCCCTGGTGGTACTTTCCTGTCCAATGTGGTTGGCTATATGTGTTTTAGCAGCTCTGGTGTGATTTCAGTTTACCTCAGATTCATTTTCTTTGGGCTGAGAAAGTAACTCAGTTGGTACAGATCTGGCCTAGCATTCATAAGGCCCTGGATATTGGAAGTAGACAAGATTGCCAGGCAAAATTGAGAGCTGGGGGGTGGGGGTAGGATTGGGGTTAAGGGGAGAGGGGGAGATAGAAGTGAGAAGGGGAGGATGAGGAGAGCTTGGGGGAATGGGACAGTTGGGATGGAGGAAGAGTGGATATGGGATCAGGGAAGCATATATCTTAATTAAGGGAGCCATTTGAGGGTTGGCAAGAGACTGGACTCTAGAGGGGCTCCCAGGTGTCCAAGGAGATGTCCCCAGCTTGCTCCTTGAGCAGCTGAGGAGAGGGTGCCTGAGCTGGCCCTATACTATAGCCACACTGATGAATATCTTGCATATAACCATAGAAGCTTCATCTGGCGATGGATGGAGATAGAGACAGAGACCCACATTGGAGTACTGGACTGAGCTTCCAAGGTCCAAATGAGGAGCAGGAGAGAGAACATGACCAAGGAAGTCAAGACCGCGACGGGTGCGTCCACTCACTGAGACAATGGGACTGATCTAATGGGAGCTCACCAAGGCCAACTGGACTGGGACTGATGGAGCATGTGATCAAACCGGTCTCTCTGAACATGGCTGACAAGTAGGGCTGACTGAGAAGCCAAGGACAATGGCACTGAGTTCTGAATCTACTGCACGTATTGGCTTTGTGGGAACCTAGTCTGTTTGGATCCTCACCTTCCTAGACCTGGATGGAGGGGGGAGGACCTTGGACTTCCCACAGGGCAGGGAACCCTGACTGCTCCTTGGACTGGAGGGGGGAGGGGAAGTGGGGGGAGGGAAAGAGAAATGGAAGGAGGGGAGGAGGTGAAAATTTGTAAAAATTATATAATTTAATAAAAAATAAAGAAATCATTTCTGTATTAAACAATAAAAAATTAAAAAAACTATAAAAAAGAGATGCTGAAAGAAAGGAAAACATTGACAACTTATTTCTCAAATTTCCTTTGGACCACATCTAAAACCATGTAAAATGTAGTGTTAAATAAAGAATTATAGACAAGAATGTATTAGATTTATTCTATAAGACAGGCATGGAAACAGAAAATAAGATTGCTTAATAATAATGTTAATATACCTTAGCATAGAATAGAATTGTAACACAGGAAATTGTAATGCAATAATTTTATATTGATAAAAGTTAATATCCATGATACAATTTTGGCAGTTATGAGTATATATACACATATGCACCTATACATGTAACAAGAATTAAAGAAAGAGAGGCCATGAATTTGAAAGAGATCAGAGATGGGATGCATTGTAGAATGAAATAAGGGAAAGGAAAAATGATGTAATTATATGATAATCTCAAAAAACTATTTAGAAAATGTATATAGCACCTATGATTGGGGAACACGGAGAGTGGTTACCAGATGCACCGCTATAAAGAACGTCTCATCACATGGGGATGTTAGCGTTTGGTAGACAAGAAAAGACAGGATAAATTTAGAACAAAGCTCAGGCCTCCTGAGAGAGCAGTATGTGCTGGCAGATCCATAAATTGATCTGAAAACACTTGAAGAAATTTTATGAAGTTAGTAAAGAAAATATATAAAATTTGAGATAACAACAAAAACTACAGATTAATCTCACTACAATAATGAAAAGCTATAAAAGCAACAATAAATATAAGAAAAATAAAGCATAAATATTTTAAAATCACATTTGGGCACTTAATATACATATAACAAAAACTGAATTTTAGTTTTCCAACAAGATATTTCTTTATTATTTTAGCATATTAACTTGAGTACTATTTCATAGATTTTAGAATAAGAGTAATATGATCGATATAATAGCAATAAATTATATTCCTATTGATATAATAAATGATCATAAACTCAATGAGTGACTTGAAACAAGCTGAAGTTATTAATTAAAGTTTAGTAATCACTAGTTAAAAATCAAGATGTTGAGATTTCTCTTTGTCTTTGTCTTATTAAATTTTCTTTCTTTTTGTTCATTTATTTGTGACATTGTAATTTAATTGCAACATTTATATCTTACCATTCCTCCCTCCAAACTATCCTCTCCCATATATCCTTCCCAACTCTCCTTCAAGTTCTTGACTTTCTTTGCTAATTCCACCTCCAGTCTGAGCACTCTCTCTGTCCCATGTCCTGCTGTGTCTAGATAAAGACATTTCATTTAGAGATCAGTGCTCCAAAGTCTCCCACTCTCTGCACACTGTCCCTTTGGGGGTCTCTGTGTTTATTACTATCTACTGAAAGAAGAGGCTACTGTAAAATGGGATGAGTGATGCTCTGATCTGTTGGTGCAGCAATACATCATTCGGGGTCATTTCATCAGTATGTTCCTTTAAGAGAATTATAGTAACAGGCCCTCCTTTAGGCTCATATCCTATCTAGTGTCATGTTCTCGATGACATTAACAGTGTTAGGTATGGATTCCTTCTTATGGAGTCGGCCTTAAATCCAATTAGAAATGGTTGGTTATTCCCAGAATATATGCCACTATTGTACCATTATATTTTGCAGGCAGGTCACTAATGTAGGTTACAGACTTTATACCTGGGTGATATTGCTGATTGCTTTCCTCTCCTAGTATTATACCAAGTACCTTCCACCAAAATGAATGCTAGTCATTAGGCGTGAAGCTTCTAGTTGGGCACCAACTTGGTTTCTCCAAGTTTGATGATGGAAGTTAGTTGTCTTTTCAGTGATACTTACCATCAAGTTGTCCTTGAAAACAGCCTGTGATGTTTGGGGGCTTTTTGCTAAGATTCAACAAGATGTAGCCAATTCCTGTCATTGGAATTTTACTTGGAGGCATAGGATGTCTAGTTGGTATATTGGTTAGTCCATTATATAGGGACTTCATTTAGTTTTCTTTTTCTCTTATGTTTATGTTTACATTTCTGCAAATTTTCTTAATGACAAGTTGGACAGAAGATGGCTAGATGTTTGTCTCTTCTTCTTCATTCGTTTTGGTGTGGTATGCTTGAAGCCCATGAAAAAAAATCCATCTTCACATTGATATATCATTAGAAAGTAGAGAAGTATCTCAATGTCTTTCCCCTTTTCCTTATTTAATGCTTTTGTTTCTGGAATTCAAGCCAGGGTCTAGCACGTGCTAGGTCATTTCTGCACCACTGTACTATATCCCCAGCCCCCAAACACTCCTCTGTTAACAGTGGCGGTTTACTGAAGTACAGTTGCAATGAAGAACCTGCCATAATATCCATAGTTTTTAGTATTATTTTGTTTAAAATCCAGTACTATGTCTTATGCTCTGAATAAATTTTATGTTCATGCAACAAATGTGTAACAGAACTCTTCAAACTTTTGGAAAGATTTATTTACTATAATTTCTAATCCTTTAAAATATTGACACAATTCATAAAATAATATATGAAAATAACATGAAAGTTACTTCTGACTACATCACAAGAGCTTCCAAGTGCCGAGAGGGCATTGCAATCATAGCAATAAAAAGCTTTCTGAACTTGCAGTCTTTTGTTTCAGAACACAGATACTTTGGAATAGTTTGTGACCACAGTCTAAGCCTGCCTTCTGACCAATGAATGTAGAGGCCCTGGAGGACTTTCAAGTCAGGCATCTTTGCCATTCAGTCAATGTTTTGCAGTCCATAAGAAAAACAAGTCATGAACAGCTAAGACTGTAAATCTGAAGAACACATGCATGCTTGGCCATCAACAGTTTGCACAACTTCAAATGAGTATTCTGAGACTAGGGCAAGAACCAGAAGATGAATTTGATAATGTATGTGAGGAAGCATCAGAAGGGAGTCAGAATGGAAGGAAAACTGAAGCAAACAAGGAAAATGCAGCCATAACTTAATTATAAAATAGTAAAATGAAGGTTGGGTCAGTGGAGACAAAGATGATAAAATGAATTCAAGTCATCACATATTTAGGTCTCAGTTATCCCCAGTACTGCAGATGAGTTCAAAGGACTTGAGCAGTGAGTAGATGGGTAAAAGAGTCACACAATTCAGAGGTTTTAATTGAAGAAATTAAGTTTACTTTCCCATATACTGCCAAGTAAATTCTGGTATGAAACTGAGATTGACTAGGGAGGGGCTGGATGAATGAGACATGAATTTTATTTGTGATGTACCAAATATGCAAAGATGGTGTGTTGCGGGCAGATGGCAATAGGAGTATCAGCTCAGGTGAAAGCCCCGAGGCTTCGAAATGCTCAAAATGGGATGCCTGATGTGGACCTGCTAAAACAGAGCAAAAACATCCTCCATGCAGAAATAGCGATATAGAAAAAGAAGCTGAGATTAGGAAACATGCGAAACTCCTAGAGATGGAAATGGAGTGGGGAGGGGGAAGAGAGTCAAGCTGCTTACCATGAAGGCACTGATCCAGGCCCAGGTGCAGAAGAGTAGTGATGTCAGTCTTGGGCAGTCAGGAGAAAGGTCACTGCAGTTACAGTCCTAAGATTCAGAGAGCTTGCATTCTCTGTGAAAGGACTTGTAGGGATATTGTAGTAGGAAAACCATTTTAGAGGTAATAATAGAAATTGAGACAGGGAGCAGACATCATTCAAAAAAGGAAACACAAAAGTAATTTTAATAAATCCAAAGGCAAGAGCATATTTGTTTAAAATGAGTTTTTCATATCTACAATCTGTAAAGGCCTCTATATAATCCCATTACTCTATTATGAATAATGATAGTAATGAGGAGGGAGAAGAAATAAAGAAAAGAAAATAAGAAAAGGGAGAAAGGAAGACTCAAGAAGTTGATTCTGCTTTGTTTACAGAGAAAATTAAAAAAAAAGGCAGAGGGTATGTGGCTGGCCTGAAAGTCTGATAGTGAAAACTTAATTTCATGACAATGAGACTTTAGTTATCTATCTCCTCTTCCTAGTTCCTTCCCACCTCCCCTCCCATCTCGAGCAACTACATTTCTGTCTCTCATCAGAAAAACAACAAGCTTCTATATTAATAAAACAAGATAAAATATAGTATGTTAAAACAAAACTAACACATCAGAACATATCAAATAACACAACAAAAACAAGAAGGCAAAGAGGCCAATAGAAGGTACAAAAAACAGGGACCCATTTGTTTATTCACTCAGAAATCCCATAAAACACTAAACTGGAAGCCAGAACATATACAGAGAGAACCTGTATGGCAAAAAGAGAGAAGGAAATATGTAAATAAAATAAAAATAAAAATAAGATAAAATTTAAAAATAATAAAAAAGAAGGGAAACCCTGTCATGACAGTCTAAGGCAAAAAAATTGCCAAATATGCCACTGACTTAATTTTTTGTTGGCATGATGCTCATGCATTCAGCCCTTAAGAGTAGTTGCTTTCCTTGGCAAAATTCCCATGGAGAAAACTAAATTTTCATTTGCAAGTGCTTATCAATTGGGGATAGCTTCTGTATTAGGGATGGGGACATGTGTCCTCTTCTTTCAGATAGAGGATTCCATGTGGAGCAGAACCGTGTAGTCTCTGAATTCTGCCTCAATTTCTGTGAGTTTATATGTGAGTAGATGATGTTGATCTAGAGAGCCTTGCTTTCTGGATGCCCTTCATCTTCTCCAGCTCTTACAAGTTTTACACCTCCTCTTCCACAGGGTTTCCTGAGCCCTGGTGAATAGGGATTTAATGAAGAAATCCTGCTTAAGGCTGGAGCTATTATGAAATGTCTTATCTCCATCACTTCTTTCTTAGTCCGTTGAATATAAGAAAGCTACTTATTTTGGTGAGTTAATTTTGTATCCAGCTACTTTTCTGAAACTTCTTATCAGCTGTAGAAATTTCCAGGTGCAATTTTTAAAGATCACTTATATATAGTATTGAATCATCTGTACATAAAGATATTTTGTCTTCTTTCTTCTCAATTAGTATTTCTTTGATCTCTTTCAGTTGTCTTATTTACTCTAAGACTTCAAGCACTATATTGAAAAGGAATTGAGAGAGTGGAAAACCTAGTCTTGTTCCTGGTTTTAGTGGAATTACTTTAAGTTACTCTCCACTTACTTTGATGTTTGCAATGGACTTGCTATAAACTGCTTTTATTATGTTGAAGTGTATCTTGTGTACTCATAATCTCCCCAGGACTTTTATCCTAACGTGGTGTTGGGCTTTTTATCAAATGCCTCTTCTGCTTCTAATGAGATGATCCATGTATTTTTTTTTTGTTCAGTTTGTTTATATGATGGGTTGCATTTATCGATTTACAAATGTTCAACCAATCCTACATCTCTGGGGGATAAAGCCTTCTTGATCATGGCAGATGATCTATGTTATGTGTTTATAGATTCAGCAAGTATTTTACAAGTAGTTTTGCGTCTATGTCCATAAGGGAAATTGGCCTGTAATTCTTTTTTTTGTTGTTGTTGATTCTTTTGTATTTTGAGTATCATGGTAACTGTCACCTTCTGAAAAAAAATAGCAATTATCTTTCTGTTTCTATTTTATGAAATTATTTGGGGCGTATTGGCATTAACTCTTTTTTGAAAGTCTGATAGAATTCTGTATTAAAACCATTTGGCCCTGGGATTTTGTTGGTTGGGAGATGTTTAATTACTGTTTCTATTTCATTAGGGGTTATATGTCTGTTATAATTGCTTATATGATCTTGTTTTAAATTTGCTAAGTGGTTTATACCGAGAAAATTATAAATTTGTTTTAGATTTTTTTTCAATTTGGTGGAGTATATATTTTATAGTATGTCTTTATAATTCTTTGAATTTCCTTGGTATCTGCTTTTATGTTCCTTGGGTTGTTTTGAAAGAAAATGCTCCCCATAGCCTCATAGAAAGAGTGACATTATTTGGAAGCATTAGGGCATGTGGTCTTGTTGGAATATGTGTGGCCTTGTTGCAGGAAGCATATCAGAAGCTCAAGCCTGACCCAGTGGCTCACTCTCACTTTTTACTACCTCCCAATCCAGAAGTAGAACTCTCAACTACTTCTCCAATACCATGCATGCTGCCACTCTTCCTGCTGTGACAATAATGGACTAAACCTCTGAACCTGTAAACCAGACCCAATCAAGTATTTTCCTTTATGAGTGTTGCTGTGGTCATGATGTCTATTCACAAAAGTAAAACACCAACTAAGACATGCCCCTTTTTATTTCTGATTATATTAATTTGGGCAACAGTTTTTCAGGCTTATTGATGTTTTTCAATGGATCAACTCTTTGTGTCATTGATTCTTTGTATTATGTTTGTTGCTCTTTGTGTTTCTATTTTACTGATTTCAGTCTTAATTTGGGTCATTTCTTGCATCTACTCTTTTTGTGTGTTATTTATTTATTTTTGTTCTAGAACATTCAGTTGTGCTGTTACATTGATAATATGAGATCTTCGTGTAGGAGGTCCTTCTGTCTATGTGTTGCTTTTAGTGATTAATGGATAAAGAAACTGCCTTGACCTGTTGATAGGACAGAACTTAGGTAGGTGGTGAAAACTGGACTGAATCCTGGAATGAAGAAGGCAGATTCAGAGAGATGCCATGGAGCTGCTGCCAGAGATAGACATGCTGAAACTTTGCTGTTCAGCCACGACCTCATGATGGTATACAGATTAATAGAAAAGGGTTAAATTAATATGTAAGAGTTAGCCAATAAGAAGCTAGAGCTAAGGGGCCAAGCAGTGTTTCAATTAATATAGTTTCTGTGTGGTTAATTTGGTTCTGGGTGGCCTGGATGAACAAGCGGTCTCTCTTTACAACAATATCTCCCTATTTTTTTTAAAATGTAGATACTTAGTGCTATGAACTTGCTTGTTTGAACTCTTTTCATTGTGTTTCATAAGTTTAGGCATATTGTATATTAATTTACATTCAATTATAGCAATTCTTTAATTTCTTTCTTAATTTTTGTCTTGACCCATTTTGTTCATTCATAGTGAACTGTTAAGTTTTCATGAGTTCATAAACTTTCTGTTATTGTTGATATTCAGATTTAATCTGTGGTGGTCAGATGGGATACAGGGTGTTATTCAATTTTCTTGTATCTGTGGAGACTTGCTTTATGTCCAAGTTTGTGGTCCAATTTTTAAGCAAGTGGCAGGAGGTGCTTGCTAAGTAGAAGACATATTCTTCTGTGTTTGTGTGAAATATTCTGTAAATATGTTAGGTCCATTTTGTTTATAAAATCAGTTAGTTCCTGCATTTCTCTTTTAGTTTTTGTTGGGATGACTTGTCTGTCGGTAAGAGTGGGTTATTATTGTCACCCACTATTATTGTGTGAGGGTCAATGTGTGGTTTAAGCTTTTTTATTTAATGGTCTTGGATGCCCTTGTGTTTGATCCATAGATATTAGGAATTGCAGTGTCTTCTTGGTTATTGGTGGATTTTTTCTTTGATGAGTATGAATTGTCTTTCCTTATCTCCTGGTTAGTTTTGGTTTGAACCCTATTTTGTCAGATATTTTAATGACTATACAAGTTTGCTTCTTGGGATACCTTTTTCCATCCTTTAACCTTTGTGGAATTAGTTCTTCACCATTCTACCTTTTCCTGGGTATACCATTGACCTAAAATTTTATTTTGACACATTAAGTTTATTATTATTTTATTCACATAGAGATGTCATGCATCAAATATGTGATTATGGAAATAAGTGTAGAAATCACAAGAATGGAGACAAGGCATATGCAAGTTTTCAGGATGTAGATGGCATTTACAGTAACAGGAATTGAAGGAGGTTATTTTAAATTGGAGTGCATGAAAAAAGTTATAAGGTTGCATCCAGAGGCTCTCCAACATTTTGAAGTTGAGAAGATAGAGTCAAATAAACAAAAAGAATGAGAAGGAATAGGCAGTGAAGTAAAAAAAAAAAACCACATAGGAAATCCAAGTTCAAAACAAAGCAAAACAAAATGTTAACATATGAAGAGACCATCTGTGTTAAAGCTCTGGCTGTTGAAATGGATAAAGACTGGCTGTTGTGCATTGGCGTAGTAGTCACTAATGATCTTCACAAATAAAGGTTTGGTGAAGAGTTTAGAGTGACGGTTAGATGGGAGCAAGTTCAAGGAGAAGAAGAGACAAAGGATGATTTCTTCCAAAGGGAGCAGAGAAATGGAATATTGCCTTCTTCAACTAGTTGCCAGGAGTTGAAGGTTAGTAAAGATTAACACACTTTACCCTACTTTTGTATCTTACAAAGATTCTCTGGAGAAGGGTATTTGTTATAAAAGATGAAGAGAAGAGAGTTGTTGGGCCAGTATCTTAGGGCAAAGATGAAGAGTCTAAAACTTCATTAGAAGACAACTTATGATGTGGGGAAATTCCTCTCTATATGTGTTGCTTTTATTGGTTAATGAATTAAAATTTCAATGGCCTGTGGCAGGGAAGAATATATATATATATATATATATATATATATATATATATATATATAGAGAGAGAGAGAGAGAGAGAGAGAGAGAGAGAGAGAAGTCAAGGAGATACCGTGTAGCTGCTAAAGCAGAAAGATGCCAGGACAGAATCTTACCCCGGAAGCAACAGCCCTGTGGTGATACACAGATGAATAGAAATGAGTTAATTTAAGATGTAAGAGTTAGTTAATAAGATGTCTGAACTAATAGACCAAGCAGTGTTATAATTAACAGAGTTTCTTTGTGATTATTCATGTTTGGGTAGCTAGAAATAAATGAGTGGTCTCCATTCAGAAACTCACCCATACACATTGCAGTAATGCTGTGGAAAGTGAGAGGATGTGGCTCTGGAATGTTCCTCTAATTTTGTTTCACAAGGTCTCAGAGAGGACAAGTAAGTAATTACAATGAGGAGTCACAGACTGCAAGGATAGAAACTACAGCATCAGGCTTAACATCCCTATCCAGCCAGCAGGAATGTTTCCTGCATGTAGGCTGCTCCAACATTCCCCCGCCCCATTGATCAGACCCTGTAAACTACAATGCCCACTCCACCCCCAAACTCATCTCCTGAGACCTCAGAGAAACTCTAAAGCACAGGCTGTAACTGTATACTTCAGACCAAAAGGTGAATGATTATCAAGACAGGCAGTTATTTCACTGTCTGGGCCATCCCTTGATATCTGGGCAAACCCCTGGGCCCCTCCCCACCTGCCTCAGCTTCACTAGCCAGCCATCAAGCATGCTTCCTGAAGATAGGCTACTCCAACACCCCACATCAATCAGACCCTGTAAGCTACAAGGCTCACTCTGTCCCCAAACCTACCCATCCCCTCTGTCATCAGAAAAACTCTAAAGCACAGGCTGCAACTGCACAGCGTGAACCAAGAAAGCAGGTTTTAAGGTCTCTCTTGGCCTGCTCTCTTAAAGAGGAAATGAAATATTCCTTTAAAGAAATGGAGGAAAAGGCAAACAAAAATGAAAGAAATCAATAAATCTCTTAAAGAAACCCAAGAAAACCAAGAAAAAACAACCAAACAGGTAAAGGAACAGTTCAAAACTTGAAAACTGAAATAGAGGCAATAAAAAACCCCACAAACTGAAGGAATTCTAGAAATGGATAATCTGGGTAAATGAACAAGAACTACCAATGCAAGCATAATCAACAGAATACAAGATCTGGAAAAAAGAATCCCAAATGTTGGAGATACTATAGAGGAGATATATTCATCAGTGAAGGAAAATAATAAATCCAGCAAATTTTAACACAAAACAACCAGGAAATCTGGGATACCATGAAAAGACCAAACCAAGACTAATAGGGATAGAAGAAGGAGAACTTCAACTCAAAGGCACAGAAAATAAATTCAACAAAATCATAGAAGAAAACTTTTCCAACCTAAAGAAAGATATGCCTATGAAGGTACAAGAAGTTTATAGAACACCAAATAGATTGGACCAAGAAAAAGTCCCCTTGCCATATAATAATCAAAATAAAAAACCATATAGATTAAAGAAACAATATTAAGAGTTGTAAAGGAAAAAGGTCAAGTAACATATAAAGGCAGACCTATCAGAATTACACCTGACTTCTCAATGGAAACCATGAAAGCCAGAAGGTCCTGGACAGATGTGTTGCAGACACTATGAGACCACGGACACAAGCCAAGACAACTATACCTAGTAAACCTTTCAAACACCATTGATGAAAAAAAATGATATTTCATGCATGACAAAATCAAATTTAAACAATACCTATTCACAAACCCAGCATTACAGAAAGTACTAGAAGGAAAACTCCAACCTAAGGAAGCTAACTGC
Organism: Arvicola amphibius; assembly: GCF_903992535.2. Classification (NCBI taxonomy): domain Eukaryota; kingdom Metazoa; phylum Chordata; class Mammalia; order Rodentia; family Cricetidae; genus Arvicola; species Arvicola amphibius. Next base: position 67,936,868 of record NC_052049.1, on the reverse strand, counting down.
ATTCCCCCCTCCAAAAAAACCCCACAGGCAACCAATATCCTCATGCCAGCAAATCTCAGAAAAAAGGAAATCATACAAACACTACCAACAAAACAACAGCAGGAATTAACAATCGTTGGTCATTAATATCTCTTCATATCAATGGACTCAATTCACCTATAAAAAGACACACACTAAAAAAATGGATAGAAAAGCAGGACTCATCCCTCTGTTGTATACAAGATACACACCTCAACCTCAAAGACAGACCTACCTTAGATTAAAGGGATAGGAAAAAAATTTCTAATCAAATGAACCCAAGAAACTAGCTGGTGTAGCTATCCTAACCTCAATCTAAAATCAATAAGAAGAAATGGAGAAGGACACTTCATACTCATCATAAGAAAAATCCATCAAGATAAAGTCTCAATCCTGAACAAGTATGTTCCAAATACAAGATCACCCACATATGTAAAAGAAACATTACTAAAGCTTAAATAGCACATCAAACCCACACACTAATAGGATACTTCAACACCTCACTTTCCCCAATGGACAGGTAAATCACACAGAAACTTAACAGAGAAATAAGAGAACTAACAGATGCCATGGCTCAAATGAACATAACAGACATCTATAGAACATTTCACCCAAATACAACTTTTCATCAACTTATGGAACCTACTCTAAGATGGACTACATTATTGATAACAAAACAAACCTCAACAGATACAAAAAATTGGAATAACATCCTCTATCTTATTGGATCACCATGATTCAAAGTTAGAATTCAGTAACAACACTAATTGCAGAAAAATATATAAACTCATGGAAATTTACCAGTGCTTAATTAAATCACCCCTGGGTCAAGAAAGAAAAAGATAGAAATTAAAGACTTCATAGAATTCAGCAAAAATGAAGGCACAATGTACCCAAACTTATGGGACACTATGAAAGCAGCACTAAGAGGAAAGTTCATAGCACTAAATGTCTACATAAAGAAAGTGGAGAAAGCTCACACTAGTGACTTAATAGCCCATTTGAAAGTTCTAGAACAAAAAGAAGCAGATTCAACCTGGAAGAGTAGAACTCAGGAAGTAATCAAATTGAGGGCTGAAATCAACAGAATAGAAACAAAGAAAACAATACAAAGAATCAATGAAAAGCTGGGCAGTGGTGGTGCACGCCTTTAATCCCAGCACTCGGGAGGCAGAGGCAGGCGGATCTCTGAGTTCAAGGCCAGCCTGGTCTACAAGAGTTAGTTCCAGGACAGGCTGTAGAAACTACAGGGAAACCCTGTCTCGAAAAACCAAAAAAAAAAAAAAAAAAAAAAAAAAAGAATCAATGAAACAAAAAGCTGGTTCTTTGAGAAAATCAACAAGATAGACAAACCTTTATCCAAACTAATCAAAAGGCAGAGAGAGAACATCCAAATTAACAGAATCAGAAATAAAAAGAGGGACATAACAGCAGACACTGAGGAAATACAGAAAATCATTAGGCCATACTGTAAAAATCTGTCCTTCACAAAATTGGACAAATGTAAAAGAAATGGACAATATGGTACCACATATCAAAATTAAATCAAGACCAGGTGAAAAATTTAAATAAATCTATAACCTACAAAAAAATAGAAGATGACATTAAAGCATCCCAAACTCCACCACCCAAGAAAACAGGACCTGTTGGTTTTAGTGCAGAATTCTACCAGAACTTCAAAGAAGAGCTAATACCTGTACTCTTCAAATTGTTCCACATAATAGAAACAGAAGAAATTTTGCCAAACTCTTTCTATAAGGCTATAGTTACCCTGATACCAAAACCACATAAAGATTCAACCAAGGAAGAGATTTACAGACCAATCTCCCTCATGAACATTGATGCAAAAATACTCAATAAAATACTGGCAAATGGAATCCAAGAACACATCAAAAAATTATCCACCTTGATCAAGTCAACTTAATTCCAGAGACACAAGTATGGATCAACATAAGAAAATCTATCAATGTAATCCACTATATAAATAAACTGAAAGAAAAAACCCATATGATCATCTCATTAAATGCTGAAATAAACATTTGAGAAAATCCAACCCTCCTTCATGATTCAGTTCTTGGAGACATCAGGGATTCAAGGGAGGTATCTAAACATAATAAAAGCAATATACAGCAAGTCGACAGCCAACATCAAATTAAGTAAAGAGAAGCTCAATGTGATCTCAGTAAAATCAGAAACAAGACAAGGCTGTCTGCTCTCTTTATACCTCTTCAACATAGTTCTTGAAGTTCTAGATAAAGCAATAATACAACAAAGGAGATCAATAGGATAAAAATTGGAAAGGAAGAAGTCAAACTTTCATTATTTATAGATGATATGATAGTATACGCAAATGACCCCAAGAATTCTACCAGGGAACTATACAGCTGATATATCCCTTCAGTAATATGGCAGGATATAAGATCACTCAAAAAAAAAAAACAAAAAACAAAAAACAAAAAAAAAATAGGGACCCTCCTATATACAAATGATAAGGAAGCTGAGTAGGAAATCAGAGAAACATAACCATTCACAACAGCTACAAATAACATAAAATGTCTTGGGGAAACACTAACCAAAGAAGTAAAAGACATGTTCGACAAGAACTTTAAGTCTTTGAAGAAAGAACTTGAAGAAGATATCAGAAATGAAAAGATCTCTCATGCTCTTGGATAGGTAGGATCAACATAATAAAAATGGCAATCCTACCAAAAGCAATCTACAGATTCAATGCATTCCCATCAAAATCCCAACACAATTCTTCTCAGACCTCAACTTCATATGGAAAAACAAAAAAAAACCTAAGATAGACAAAACAATCTAGTATAATAAAGGAACTTCTGGTGGCATCACCATCCCTGACATCAAACTCTATTATAGAGCTACAGTAATGAAAACAATACATTTTATGGTATTGGCATAAAAATAGAGAGGTTGACCAATGGAATCAAATCGAAGTCCTAAGGTATTTATCCACACACCTAGGAACACCTGATTTTTGAAAAGAACCTAAAATTATACAATAAAAAAGAAAGCATCTTCAACAAATGGTGCTGGCATAACTGAATCTCAACATTTAGAAGAATGCAAATATGTCCATACCTATCCCCATGCACAAAATTCAAGTCTAGATGGATTAAATACCTCAATATAAATCTACCACACTGAACATGATAGATGAGAAGTAGGAAGTAGCCTTCAATGCATGGGCACAGGAGACCACTTCCTAAATATAACCTCAGTAGCACAGACACTGAGAGCATCAATAAATAAATGGTACCTCCTGAAACTGAGATGCTTCTGTAAAGCAAAGGACACAGTCAATAAGGCAAAAAGACAGCTTACTGAATGGGAAAATATCTCCACCAACCCCAAACCAAACAGAGGACTGATCTCCAAAATATATAAAGAACTCAAGAAATTAGACATCAAAATTCCAAATAACCCAGTTTAAAATGGGGTATAAAACTGAACAGAGAATTCTGAACAATAATCTCAAATGTCTGAAAGACATTTAAGGGAATGATCAACATCCTTAGCTACCAGGGAAATGCCAATTACAATGACTCTGAGATATCATCTTACACCAGTCAGAATGACTAAGATCAAAAACACTAATAATATGCTGGAGAGGATGCAGAGTAAGGGGAACACTTCTCCATTGCTGGTGGGAATGTAAACTTGTACAACCATTCTGGAAATCAGTATGGTGGTTTCTTAAAAAATTAGGAATCAACCTTTCACAAGTCCCAGCTATACCACTCTTGAGCATATACCCAAAAGATGCTCAACCATACTACAGGGACATTTGTTCAACTATGTTCATAGCAGCATTATTTGTAATAGCCAGAACCTGGAAACAACCTAGATGCTCCTTAACTGAAGAATGGATAAAGGAACTGTGGTACATTTACACAATTGCATACTACTCAGTGGTAAAAAACAATGACATCCTGAAATTTGCATGCAAATGGTTAGAACTAGGAAAACCATTTTCAGTGAGGTAACCAGATCCATAAATATGAGATGAACCCCCTTGTAGGTGAATAGTAGCTGTAGAACAAAGGATAAGGAACCTCTTGAGTTCACAACCCCAGAGAAGCTAAGTAACAAGGAGAACCTGAATAGAAACATATATAGATACCCCTGGCAAGGGGAAATAGAACTGAAAGAATTTGGAGCATGGATTTTGAGGGAGAAGGGAAGGCTGAAGGTGAGTAGGAAGGGATAAGGGGAGGGGAGAGAATTTGAGGGAACTAGATGGTGAAATGGGAGAAGGACAGAGATGGAGAACAAGTAAAGAAATATCTTGATTAAGGGAGCCATTATGGGGGCTATTAAGAAACCTGGAACTATTCATCCCAGAGATGCAGGGCTGGTTCAACACACGAAAATCTATTAATGTAATCCATCATATAAACAAGCTGAAGGAAAAAAACCATATGGTCATCTCATTAGATGCTGAAAAAGCATTTGACAAAATTCAGCACCCTTTTATGATAAAGGTCTTGGAGAGATTAGGGATACAAGGGTCATTCCTAAATATAATAAAAGCTATTTACAGCAAGCCGACAGCTAACATCAAATTAAACGGAGAGAAACTCAAGGCTATCCCACTAAATTCAGGAACACGACAAGGCTGTCCACTCTCTCCTTATCTCTTCAATATAGTGCTTGAAGTTCTAGCAATAGCAATAAGACAACATAAGGGAATCAAGGGGATTCAATTTGGAAAGGAAGAAGTTAAACTTTCCTTATTTGCAGATGATATGATAGTATACATAAGCGACCCCAAAAACTCCACCAAAGAACTCCTACAGCTGATAAACTCCTTCAGTAACGTGGCAGGATACAAGATCAACTCCAAAAAATCAGTCGCCCTCCTATACACAAAGGATAAGGAAGCAGAGAGGGAAATCAGAGAAGTATCACCTTTCACAATAGCCACAAATAGCATAAGATATCTGGGAGTATCGCTAACCAAGGAAGTGAAGGATTTATTTGACAAGAACTTTAAGTCTTTGAAGAAAGAAATTGAAGAGGATACCAGAAAATGGAAGGATCTCCCCTGCTCGTGGATTGGGAGGATCAACATAGTAAAAATGGCAATTCTACCAAAAGCAATCTATAGATTCAATGCAATCCCAATCAAGGTCCCATTAAAATTCTTCACAGAGATTGAGAGGACAATAATCAACTTTATATGGAAAAACAAGAAACCCAGGATAGCCAAAAAAATCTTATACAATAAAGGTACTTCTGGAGGCATTACCATCCCTGACTTCAAACTCTATTACAAAGCTACAGTATTGAAAACGGCTTGGTATTGGCATAATAACAGAGAAGCTGACCAATGGAATCGTATAGAAGACCCGGATCTTAAACCACAAACCTATGAACACCTGATTTTTGATAAAGGAGCCAAAAGTACACAATGGAAGAAAGAGGGCATCTTCAACAAATGGTGCTGGCATAACTGGATGTCAACCTGTAGAAGAATGAAAGTAGATCCATATCTATCACCATGCACAAAACTCAAGTCCAAATGGATTAAAGACCTCAATATTAATCTGAACACATTGAGCTTGATAGAGGAGAAAGTGGGAAGTACTCTACAACAAATGGGCACAGGGAACCGTTTCCTATGCATAACCCCAGCTGCACAGACTTTAAGGGCAACATTGAATAAATGGGACCTCCTGAAGTTGAGCAGCTTCTGTAAAGCAAAGGACATTGTCACTAAGACACAAAGGCAGCCTACTGACTGGGAAAAGATCTTCACCAACCCTGCAACTGACAAAGGTCTGATCTCTAAAATATATAAGGAACTCAAGAGACTAGACGGTAAAATGCCAATTAACCCAATTAAAAAATGGGGCGCTGAACTGAACAGAGAATTCTCAACAGAAGAAGTTCGAATGGCCAAAAGACACTTAAGGTCATGCTCAACCTCCCTAGCTATCAGGGAAATGCAAATCAAAACAACTTTGAGATATCATCTTACACCTGTCAGACTGGCTAAAATCCAAAACACCAATAATAACCTTTGCTGGAGAGGTTGTGGGGTAAGGGGCACACTCATCCATTGCTGGTGGGAATGCAAACTTGTGCAACCACTTTGGAAAGCAGTGTGGCGGTTTCTCAGGAAATTCGGGATCAACCTACCCCAGGACCCAGCAATTCCACTATTGGGAATCTACCCAAGAGATGCCCAATCATACAACAAAAGCATATGCTCATCTATGTTCATAGCAGCATTATTTGTAATAGCCAGATCCTGGAGACAGCCTAGATGCCCTTCAGTGGAAGAATGGATGAAGAAACTGTGGAATATATACATGCTAGAATACTACCCAGCGGTAAAAAACAATGACATCTTGAATTTTGCAGGCAAATGGATGGAAATAGAAAACACTATTCTGAGTGAGGTAACCCAGACCCATAAAGATGAACATGGGATGTACTCACTCATATTCGGTTTCTAGCCATGATTAAAGGACATCGAGCCTATAAGTTTGGGATCCTTGAGAAGATAATAAGAAGGTGAACTCCCAAAAAAGATATAGTAATCCTCCTGGATATTGGAAGTAGACACGATCGCCAGGCAAAATTGGGAGCTTGAGGGTTGGGCAAGACTGGGCCAAGGGAAGATGGGGAGAGAAAAGTGTGAAGGGGAGAGCGGGGGGAGCTCGGAGGAATGGGGTGCTTGGGATATAGGAAGGGTGGATATGAGAGCAGGGAAGCATATATCTTAATTTAAGGAGCTACCTGAGGGTTGTCAAGAGACTTGACCCTAGAGGGGTTCCCAGGTTTCCAGGGAGACGCCCCCAGTTAGTTCCTTGGGCAGCTGAGGAGAGGGAGCCTGAAAAGGCCAGTTCCTATAGCCATACTGATGAATTTCTTGCATATCACCATAGAATCTCCACCTGACGATAGATGAAGAAAATGACAGAGCCCTACCTTGGAGCACCGGACTGAGCTCCCAAGGTCCTGATGAGGAGCAGAAGGAGAGAGAACATGAGAAAGAAAGTCAGGACCGTGAGGGAACCTCCAGCTGGCGACAGATGGGGAAGGTGACTGAGCCCCACATTGGAGCACTGGACTGAGCTCCCAAGGTCCCGATGAGGAGCAGAAGGAGCGAGAACATGAGGGAGAAAGTCAGGAACGAGAGGGGTGCGTTCACTCATGGAAACGGTGGGACAGAACTAATGGGAGATCACCAACTCCAGTTGGAATGGGACTGATGGATCATGCGACCAAACCCGTCTCTCTGAGTGTGGCCAACAGCGGGGGCTGACTGAGAAGCAAAGGACAATGGCTCTGGGCTCTGATTGTTCTTCATGGACGGGCTCTGTGGGAGCCTTCTCAGCTTGGTCGATCACCTTCCTGGACCTGGGGGGAGTTGGGAGGACCTTGGTCTTAGCATAGAGTGGGGAACCCTGATGGCTCCTTGGCCTTGAGAGGGAGGGAGGGGAGGTATGGGTGGAGGGGAGGGGAGGGAAGGGGGAGACGGAGGGGAGAGAAGGGGGAGAAGGAGGGGAGGGAGGGGGGAGGAGGAGGGAAGGAGATGGAAATTTTTAAATATAAAAAAAATAAACCATGAGAAAAAAAAAAAAAAAGAAACCTGGAACTAGGGAAATTCCCCCAGGAATCCACAAGGATGACCCCAGCTAAGACCCTTAGCAATAGTAGAAATGGTGGCTGAACTGACCTACCCTGTAGTCAGATTGATGATTATCTTAAATGTGATCATAGAACTTACATCCTGATGGAAGCAGATGTAAAGAACCACAGTGGAGCATTGTCTGAGCTCCCAAAGTCCAGTTGAAGAGAGGGAAGAGTGAGAATATGAGGAAAGAGGTGAAGGCCATGATGGGGATGCCTATTGAAACAGCTTACCTGAGCTAATGAAAGCCTCCCATAATCAGTTTGATAGTGAGGAAACCAGCATAGGACCAAACTAGTCCCTCTGAATGTGGGTTTCATTTGTATGGCTGGGACAGACTATGGAGCCACTGGCAGTGAGAGAAGGATTTATCCCTACTGCTTGTTTTGGCATTTTGGAACCCATTCTCTCTGGAGGGATACCTTGTTCAGCCTAGATATAGTGGGGAGGGCCTTGTTCCTGCCTCAAAGCAATGTGCTAGACTTTGTTGACTACCCATGAGAAGCCTTGCCCTCTCTGAAGAGTAGGTGGGGAATGGGATAAGGTATAGAAGGGGGGAATGTGTAGGGAGCAGGATGAAGGGAGGGAGTGGGAATTGTATTTGGCATGTAAAATGAGAAAAGATAGTTTTTTTTAAAATAAATTTAAAAAAGAAAGGATTAAAAATCCTAAAACATCAGGAAGTAGAATCACCTTGGCAGGGTAGGATCAAGTAGATACAGCATTAAATGACTCATTCTGACATAATATGACTAAGACCCAAAGAAAACTATCTTTTAAAGGAATAGATAATATGTTAATCCTAATAATTATACCTAGGTTTACAAATCTTGTCTCAAAGACAGATGTTTAGTGAAAATCTTGATTATGGAAAGCAATTCATAAGGACTATTTTGATTTTCAGGAACCATTTCAATGATATGTTGAGTTTTGTCTATTTAGAAGTTAGTTTCCTCTGAGTTCTACATCCAAAATACCTTTCAGTCTGCTCATTGAGATGATCCAGCCTCACAGAATACTCTAATCTGGATTTGACCATTATTTAAAATTTTCTTTTGATCCCTATAACATTATCAGCACCCCTAATCAGCAGGAAGTAGCCTTGAAAACTACACCCACAGTCTCAAAAGATGGATTGTAGATGTTTTTCTTTGTTTAGAGTGTTTGTTTCAGGTCATTTTGGATAATGGTCAGGAAAATAAGGCTAGACAAAGGAGAGATTAGGTTGAGAATTCTTGTTTTGAAAAGAAAAATAGGGAAATATTGTGGGAGAATGTTCTTGTACAATGCAAAGATTTGTCACTCATATTGGTTTAATAAAATACTGATTAGCCAGTAGCCAGACAGGAAGTATAGGTGGGGCAACCAGACTAAAAGGATGCTGAAAAGAGGAAAGGTAGAGAGTCAGTCACCAGTCAGATGCAGAGGAAGCAAGGTGAGAATGCCTCACTGATAAAAGGTACCAAGCCACATGATTCAAGAGAGATAAGAATTATGGGTTAATATAAGAATAAGAGTTAGTTAATAATAAGCAGGAGCTAATAAGCCAAACAATTTTTAATTTAAAAAAGTTATGCTTGGAATCATATGTTGATGAAATTTTATATCCCACTGGTTTTCCTGCCTCTGCTGCAGTACTAACTTGGAGTGGATTCTGATGGGCTTCATGCAGGTATAGTCTGTCAGTGCCCATTTGCCCTTATGTAGTTACCTTGTCCTTTGCAGGTGTTGACTGACATATGTGGAACACTGCTCACCATCTTTGAACTTTGGGTCTATAAATTTTAAACTAGGAAATGTGTATGGAATTTTTTCATGTGGGATTTTAACTTATAGAAAGTAGATGCTAGGCAAAGTTTCTTTCTCATTCATCTCTCTAGGTGATCCTGGGAAGTTTTTGTTTTGTTACTATTATTATTATTATCATTATTATTTTGAAACAGGGTCTCACTGTGAAATTGTGGCTGGCCTTGGACTTGCTATGTAGATCAGGCTGGCCTCAAGCTCTGTTATCCACTTGCCTCTTCTTCTTAAGTGCTGCGATTAAGGTGTACACCCTCACACCTGGTTTCTGAGAAATATTTATACAGATCTTAGATAGAAGTCATTAGTTTCTTTTTGCATACCTACCTGGAAAACATTGTTGTGTCCCTCTGCCTATTTGTTTTCCATGCCTTCCTTTTACCCCTCTTGTCTCTGACTTCTGCTCTTACTGATGTGGTTATAGACTGTGAACTTTACATGACAAACCTTGCCTCTGGGAACTCAGCCTGTCAACCCCAAGAAATGTATAAAAATTCATTTCAGCTAGTCATCTCTCAGGTGAAGAAGGGTAAGAGGCACTTACCACTTTCAACTTAACATTAGAGACTGAGACTCCAATCTTTCTTCCCCAGTACAGATTCGTATGTGTGTGTGTGTGTGTGTGTGTGTGTGTGTGTGTGTGTGCACGCGTGTGTGTGTGTACATATACATATATACATATATACATAGATATATATGGTGTATTCCTTAGCTATTGTTTATGAGCTTAAATTCTAATAATATTGCATTTTATGGGAGTTTAGACTTGACATACATGCTTTACATTCTGATATAAAATGATAATAAAAGAATAAAAACAATAATAGCTGGATGGAGGAGAACCCTAAAGCATGTATTGACTAGCAAATTGTCTTAAACCAAGTTTTTGCCATCTTTTATTTCCTTGATCAAACCCCCATTTGCCAACATTTGATTTACAATCCTAACTCTTAGCTGTGCAGTGAATTAAGCAGAATCTATTCTTCAGGGCTTCTGTCCTTTGGAACAATGATCATTATCCCATCATTAGTTAGAAATCTACATGATTTCTCAGATAGTTTTTTTGGCAACAGAAAAGGTTTTCAAATGTCCTCTAAATAAATTACTTTCTGGTATCATGTTCTCATTTAACATTGTTTCAGCCTTTAAATTTAATTTAATTTAAGTGAAGTCTCCCGGCACCAACTGTATGCAATGTGCTATCAGCTTTTATAAGATTGACTAACTTGCTCAAAGACTTTCAAAACTCAAAATATGTGTTCTATATTTATCTGTCAAAATTTGGTGTTCATTTTTTGACATCTGTACCATGTCCATGTGTTCTGCTGTGCCACTTTGTGTTGCACTGGCTTGCACGGAGAAGGAACAGAACAAGATGTGACAGAATGGGAGTGCTGAAGTCCCACGTGCAATGGACAGGCAGCGTTTCGGTCAAAAGAGACCCCTGCAATTCATTCAGATCGTGGCACTTTCACAGGAAACTGGTGAACAAAAGTAGAAATGTCTTCAACCCGACTGATCAAAGGTCTGTTTCATTGGCCCCAACCTATTTCATTCTATGGGAAGATGTTATCAACAAAGGTCTCATGACCCATGTTTAGCGTTGTCAGTGGTATTGTCTGAATTTGATTAGTTCCATTGAAAGACAGCCTAAGACTTAAAAATTTAAGAGAAGCATTTTCATGTTTTAAACTTTAATAACTTAGCTACTTAAATTATTTAAATATCAAAGCAGAAAATTTAATTCAAAGGTCCTTCTCCTATTAATATCTGGAAGTGTTGTGTAAAAATGTATATTTTCCCAAGAAAATATCTGTACTTTCTGGTCACTGAAGCGACCACAAGTTTTACAGCATCCAAGATGTGGAATCAAGAAGGTGTCTTTTACGAAATGAATGGAAGGCAAACATGGTTTTATATAAAATATGGTACATTTTCACAATGGAGTACTACACAGCAGAAAAATTAATGACATCTTGAAATTTGCGGGCAAATGGATGGATCTAAAAAACATCAAATTGAGTGTGATAATCCAGACTTAGAAAGAGAAATATCATATGTACTCACTCACAAGTGGCTTTTAGACATAAAGCAAAGAAAACCAGCCTATAATTCACAATCCTAGAGAATCTAGACAGCAAAGAGGACCCTTAAGAGAGGCATACATGGATCTAATCTACACGGAAAGTAGAAAAAGACAAGATCTCCTGAGTAAATTGGGAGCATGGGGATCATGGAAGAGGGTAGAAGGGGAGGGGAGAAAATTGGAGGGAAACAGAGAAAAATATATAGCTCAATAAAATCAATAAAAAATAAAAGAATAAATCATGTCATTTTCAGCAGCATGAGCAGAACTTGAGTTATTGTGTAAGTTAAGAAGCCACACTAATGCAAGTCCATCTTATGTGTTCATTTATAGAAAATGCAAAGCTTAATTCTCAAAAAAGGGGTATGGAATAGTGCTCATCAGAGGCTGAAAGACATAAAAAAGTATGAAGGAGGAGGAATTAGTTCTCGTTTTCCATATCAAGGTAGAGCAATTGTTGGTGTTGACATGACATTCTATGATATATTTAAAATAACTGGAAATGATGGAATGTATCATTTATAGGACATAGAAGTGACTTACACTTGAGGAAATGGAACTATTACTTTGATCAGATTATTGCAGTTGTATTATGTATTGAATTGCTATACACTAAAATGTTCACATTTAATTTAATGATAATGATATATATGAACATATACACACACATATATGTACTCCTGTATGCATGTAAACATAAACTATGGCTGGAATTCAATTGTTTTCTGCCTTTCAAGAGATGAAAGTTACATTTATTTATCTGTATTATAAGAATTTCCGTTTTTATTTTCTATTTTGTTTCATTTTTATCCCTAAAAATTCTTAGTATTTTACAACATAATTTACTGAGCCAATTATCAGTTGTGATACAACTCATCTTATTTTGATTACATTAATATAGAGAATGAAATTCTAGTTAATATATATTTTTCCTGGAATTTTTCTAATTCTTTGATCTCAGTCAAGAAAGAAAACTGGCTGTGCACATGCGGAAGTGTGCGGCCTGTGATAGATATTCCCATTGCTCCTCAGGATCCTCCAGTTCCTCTCGCTGTGTCAGGGGCATTGTGGACCCTCTTGCCTCATTCTGCCTTCATCAGAAATTTCTTTCTAAATATTTGATTAATTTAAGTAAATTATAAGGATCCTACTGATGATTTTTGTATTTATGAAATTACTAGTAATGATAAGATAATTTCACTCATTATGAATTTACATTTAAATATTTGTTTATTTTTGAGATACTTGCTTTTAAAATCACCATATCTGAATTCTATGTATTAAATTACTATGTCACTTAAAGGTATAACTATGACAAAGCATATACTTGTGAGTGGACACTCAAGCTGACGTGACTCATCTATGCATGAATTTCACTACATATCATGGATTTCAACAAGACCTACTGTTTTTGAACAGCTTGTTGATTTTTGTTATTGGAATGATTTTATGCGCCATCCTTACATAGTCTGGGTTACATAGAATCCTAACAGAAATTAGAGTGGTTTTATTATTTAAAATTCTCTTTCAAAAATAATTAGAAGTTGTACAAAATGTCTGAATTATGGTTTAAATCTGTATTCTTTTTCTCCAAAAAATGCAAAATTTAGTGTTATTTAAAGTTTATAAGCTGCAGCTACTGTGTATTGCCCATTTATTGTAGGGAAAATGTTTCTGAGTCCTACTTTCCTAAATGAGTCACACTCTGAGTGTTGTTGCACATTGCTGTGATATTCGTAGTTTTTTATGAGCTAGGATGACAATACATTTTACTTAAACAGTATTTCCATTGCTGAAGTTTAAAAGCTGCTGGAGTTTTTAAAGGACAGTTTCCTTCCACTGCCCACTGCTGTGTGTTTCAGGATGTTGTAGTGTGGATTATAAAAGTCGTGAAGAGCGAATGGCTGATAGATCGTCGTGATTGCATAATAGATGTGCACTCTATGTTAAGGACTGTGAGGATCACTGTGCAAATTCACAGCACATTTTCAATAGCAATATCACAAATTGCCTTGGGGGAAACAAAAGGAATGCAGGAAATCTCCACAAAGACTTTTCTTTTCTTTTCTTTTTTCTTTTGCTATGAAATGAAAGTATTTCATCATGATGTCCTGCCAAGATTTGTCCTCAATAAATTCAATGTCCTCTTTACTTTCCAAAATTCTGTAAAGTGCTTTGCTATTGATTTTGAAACATATATTTTCTCAAATAATTCTTCCTCAAAGCTGGATTGGTTGATGTTTGCACACTTGCCTATTAGTCATTTTCCTGTGTCCCCACTTCTGCCACTGCTTAGTTAAGGATGAGCTCCACGCTTGGCTAATTCACACTAGTTTTCAGCAATGGCAAGATTACAGGTCTAGCAAACACCTATTAAAGGCTGCATATCTTTCTTCTTTTTTTCTCATATCAGCTGATAATGAAAGAAATGCTTTCAGTTACGTTGTTCTAATAGTTACACAATGTGATGCTGTATTAAGCTGTCACTGCTCTACCACTAAACTAACAAAAGGCAACGTGCTAATTTTTGTACGAATGCTTATTGCAATAGCACACAATTGCATGATGCTATTTCATCTCCTTTCTTCCCGAGACCTGAATAACAGCTCCCTTTATTACTGATGGGCTTCTAATAATGGTGTCCATGTGGCTTTGGAACAACAGTAGAATGTTAATTTATTCCCCAGTGTTACCTAGAGGCCCCGACTTGGGTCCAGCACTGGTGACACCCTAATTTAAATACTGGGTAGGACCAGACTGATCAGGTGGCTCAGAGCTAGCACAATAGGCAGTGAAGGGAAGCCCACTCCCCAATCAGGGCACATCAGGAGGATTCCATGTGTAATTGGCCTCTGGGGAGTGTGCAAGTCACTCTTGCACACCGCTTTCCAACCTCCTTAATGCCTTGCCAGCTGGAAGGAAAAGCACCATCTTGTATTGCCCACAAAGGGAGCGAGGATTGAGTGGAGAAGAATTGGAAAAATTGTAAAAGAAGAGACCACTATACAATCGAGGAGGTGGGTGATAATATTGTGCATCTGAAAGCCTGAGAGTGTGTCATAAACAAACGGCCTGCAATGGGCAGTAGACAATTATATTCTGTTACCTCATTTGAAATGCTGACTAATTATACAGAGCAAGAGGAAATTAGCACAGGAACCCCATTTGTTGCCAAGTCCACATCAAAATGCTCTGAAAGGAAAACATGAAATCAATCTTCCATGGCTTTAAAGCATGCATAGTTCCCAAAGCTTAAACATCTGTACAAAGTCCTCCAAAGTTTTGCTAGTCTTACAGTATGTTCAGCTCTCAATGATTAGACTTGTAAATGAGTGCCCTCCCCTAAAACACGAAGACAAGGAAAAGGGAAATACCGCAAATCAAACCACTGGAAGGTTTTCACCTTTTTGTGATCTGATCTCTGAGTTTAAAACCTTTCACCTTGTCCTGAGGTTGTTTATATCTCTAAAACCCAGTTCTGCTTGTTTTATTTCAAATAATGTTTTGATGAAGTGAGAAAGTACTGACATCAACTACACTATCTCCTGAACTCTCTCTCTCTGCTTGCCTTGCTTCATGACTCCAATGAACACTTGAAGATTCTGTCCAGTGACAAGCAGGACCACTGAAGAGCAGGGCTCTCTTGCTCATATTCTTTTTCATAGCTTTTGTGAACACAAGATTATTAAAAATCAAATCACTTTCTTCTGATAATACATCACCACTAAAATAAATAGTTCTCAAAGTAACTTAAAGGTATTTTACAAGCATTAATCAAAAAATTAAAATCTTTAAGAAATATGCCAGACCTTTGTTAAAATAAAATATTTGTACTATGAATACAGTTTGTGGCAGAACATTTATCCTGAGTGTGCAAGACCCTGGGTTTAATTCTTTGCACTGTAAACAACCACAACAAAAAAATGTAATAATGCAAGTATGTTGAATTGTGATCTACCGGAGGGCCTGGGTAATTCTAACCAGTAATGTAATGCTGGACAGTGACTTCCTCAGTCTGGGCTGCTTGCTCTTCAATGGTGGGAGTCATAGATGCCATCTCACAGGGTACAACTTTTGGGATCCTCCTCCTCTCAGCCACAGAGTACCACTTTGTTTTAAATATGCTCTAAGAAAGGAATTATTGTCCTAATGATGTTGGTTTAAAGCTTTTAAATTCTGAACAGCATCCTGTTGTCTGGAAGACTTGCAGCTCATCCCTTTACCTTCTGAAGGACATCTTAATTGTTTCCAAGTTTCAGAAATTATGAATAAATAAATCTACTGTAAATAGATGCATGCAGAGCTTTTTTATAGACCTATATTTTGAACTCCTTTGGTAAATGCCAGAATTTAATTTTCTACATCATAATATATAAGTAAGAATATGCTTAGTTTTGTAAAAAGCCACTAAATTATCTCCCCAAGTTGACTGTACTGAAGTGTACAAAAGTGTTTGTGTACATTGAGAAAATGGAATGCCATTCAGAGTTTTTAAGAAAAGTGAGCTGGCAAGTCATGGAAATGGTATACCACCCTTAAAGTTATGCTACCACATGAAAGGTGCTAACATGAAAGGCGATGAGTTGTATGCTTCAGTCAGTATAGAAAAAGCTGGAATCAGAGTTTGCAAGGAGAACTGGTGCATAGGTAGGGCTGAGGTACAGTATCTCTGTGTGATACTGTAAGGGTAGAATCATATTCTCACCCGTAGTCCCAAGCAAGAGATCAGACAGTTGTGATCTGCACAAGAATATGGACTTTTATATGACAAAGATGTGTCAATAAGGTGATTAAATTTTCATAACTGCACCATTCTGACTCTATGATAACAGGGAGAAAGATCAGTGGGTGTGTGGTGGCAAATGCTACACAGAATATCCAGTCAATTTTGCTTTGTACTTAAAGGACTCTTAAAGATTGCCTTGATTGGACAGGGGTATAAATGCATATATGTGTTCAAGTATGTGTGCTCATGTGTGGACATTGTATACATGCATGTAGATACCAAAGAGTAATGCCACGTATATTTCTCAATCACTCCATCTTACTTATTTGAGACAAAGACTCTCATTTAAACCAAGATCTCACAATGTTGGCTATGTTGTCTGAGTAGCAAGTTCTGGGGATTTGTTTCCTCAGAGCAGGATTAGAGGTGTGCTGGCATGTCCAGTGTTTATGACAGTGCTAGATCTGAGCTCAGAGCTTTGTGCATCTGCAACAAGCACTGTGCTGATTGAGATCTCCCACTGGCCCCTAAAATAGTTCTAAACTAGGAACATCTGAACTATGCTAACTGGTAGGATCCAGCTCTGATAGTCTGTGGTTATATAAAAATATACACCTGGAAACCAATTTGAGGGACAGTAACATATCTGAAATTGAAATGATCAGATTAGATTAGATAAGCAAGGGGTCTTATACTTGTAAATAAAATTTAACATTTTTCTGCCCTGTGATCAAAACAGCCAATACGACACAATACAAAGTAAAATAAACCTCATCTAGTCACTGTTCAGTTACTGTGAAGAGACACCAGGGCCATGGCAAAGGAAGCATAAAACTGGGGGCTTGCTTACAGTTTTAGAGGGTTAGTCCATTGTCATCATCACAGGGAGCATGGTGGCATAGGCAGACAAATAGTTGAGAGCTCCATCTGGATCTAAGGGCATCAAGCAGAGCAGCAGCCCCAGAACCAGTCCTGGGCTATTGAGACCTCAAAGCCCACCCCTAGTGACACACCTTCGAAAAGGACACACCTCCTAATCTTCCCAGCTCACCAACTGGGGAAGAAACATGCAAATACATGAGCCTATGGAGGCTATTCTCATTCAAATCACCACACCAACCAACAAAAATGTTTTCTAGGACATTAATTTAATTGATGATTTTCATGTAAATATTATTGCTGTTTTAATGAAATTGTTTGTTGCTGGAAGGGCAGCAGGAGATAATCTTAGCTGTCAACATGTTGCATTTCTAAGGTTTCTCCTGTCACATTCTAGCAAAGGCATCTTTGCGGTAAGTTCATTATAGCAGTAAAAAGACAATACAGAGACATGTAAGAAAGCTAGTCCTAAATTAAGATATCTAAAGCATATGATGATGGTAATACTTTGTAAGTCCTGATGATGGATTTAGCAAGTTGCTTAGTATCTTCTGAATCATCAAACCAATAGCATATAGTTAGCTACAAGCACACCCCCTTAGCAGGGGTGGCCTTTGTACAGCTGAGAGTGGACAACAGTTCTCAAGTTCAGAATTTCCTATTTCACAGACTCCTCTCTGTGTCAGCTGTGGAGAACACATGTAACAAGTTTCTGTCAAGAAAAGTGTGAAGCCGAGAAAGGAATATCGCCATGAGGAATGAAAAGTTAAAGGCAGGAGTTGAACTTTGGTGTCCAGGCCATCTCTCTCCCCTCAGACAGCTAGAGGGGTGGGGTGGCATAGAAAAACGTAGAGGAGTGGGAGGGAAGGCTAAGCAGAGGGGTAGCCATGCATATGTAGGAAACATTCTCACAGAAAATCCTAACAACAGGAAATGGCTAAGCCTGAGCTGGGATGGCTGGATAGCTTGTTTGTGCCAGAAAGAACCCAAGATGTGATCTGAGATCTCCGCTGGACACAGAGCTAAGGCTGTCATCACAGTCACTGGATATGGCCAGAAAAGCCTGCACCAGATCCCTGTAGCAAGGCGATTGCCAAAGTGGAATGTGAAATGAGAGCCACATCCAGAACTCTTGGGTCATCCTCAAAGACAGCCAAGGGCTGCATGGTCAGTCAGTGGGAAGATAGACTAAGCCCTCTGGGGAGCTTTCGCCTGCTGGGAGGGACAACAGTACTAGCTTGGCTTGGCATTGTGGTGTGTAAAGAAAGCAAAAGGAGGCCCAAAGATGAGGGAGACTGTTCTTTCTCCACTCACAGGAACCTTATAAACTGCCTGATGACTCACAGGTGATCATGAGCACTAGAAAGAGGGCAACTGCTTGACACTTTTCTGGTTTTGTCACTACAATGCTGTGTGCTGGGAAAGTACCCAAGATAAGCAATCCAAGACAGTTGGTGACTGTATGTCTCAAGCTAGAGATGGCAAAATTCATAGGGATGTGTTTCTTCTGGATACATGGTTGCAAGGAACAGTTCCCAAATCACTTAGTGATCCAGGGTAATTGCTGTCCTGGAAGTATAGACAAAAGGCACCTTGGTGTTTTTCCATTAACACGGAAGGCTGCTTTCCCCCTTTCTTTCTTTCTTTCTTTCTTTCTTTCTTTCTTTCTTTCTTTCTTTCTTTCTTTCTTTCTTTCTTTCTTTCTTCCTTTTTTCTTTCTTTGTTTCTTTCTTTCTTTTTTCTTTCTTTCTTTTTTCTTTCTTTCTTCTTTCTTTCCTCCTCCCCCTCCCTCCCTCCTCTCCCTCCACTCCCTCCTCCCTCCCTCCCTCCCTCCCTCCCTCCTCTCATCTCTCTCTCTCTCTCTCTCTCTCTCTCTCTCTCTCTCTCTCTCTCTCTCTCTTACCAGTGGTTTTTTTTAAGACAGGCTTTCTCTGTATAATAGTCCTGACTTTCCTAGAAATCTCTTTGTAGAACAGGCTGACGTCGAACTAACTCACCGAGATCTGCCTGCCTCTGTTCTGGAGTACTGGAATTAAAAGTGTGGGCCACTACTGCCCAGCTGGAAATGGGCTTTTAGAAGTGTTCCGCATAAGTTAACAATGTAATGTTTCGTACCAGAGTTATAAACAAAATGTCTTTGAGTTCTGAGTTAAGGTCCAGTAAACTAGCATGGGAGGTAGTCATTCCACTTATTTCAAATGTATCTCACTATTTTTTAAAAAAAGTTTTAAAAAACACCAAGTTTAAATTATGAGGGAAGGCAGGTAGTGGTGAAGCAAACCTTTAATCCAAATTCATGGGAGGCAGAGGCTGGAGTATCTCTGTGAGTTTGAGGCCAGCCTGCACAGCAAAGCTAGTTCAAGGATAGTCAGTGCAACACAGAGAAACACTGTCTCAAAAAAAGAAAATCAAATATCACAAAACAAAAGAAATGCTAGTATATGCATGTTCTCACCCCCACGTGTGTGTATGTGTGTATGTGTGTGTGTGTGTGTGTGTGCACGCACGTGTGTGCGTGAGCATGTGTCTGTGGTTAGGTAAATGCATGAGACTTCAGGGGTCTTGATGAGACCACACGTATCAGATCCTCATGAAGCCAGGGTCAGGAAGCTATGAGCTCCTTGAAGAGGGTGTTGAGGACTGAACAGGAAAACCCTGCAAAGGGAGGAATTGCTCATAAACAATTGAGCCATCTTTTGAGTCTAGATTTTTTGACTCTAGATTTTACTCTTTTTATACCAGAGACTGCAATTTTAAACAACAAATCCAGTTTCTAAAGGGTAGAAGGAAACAGAATTTACCTACCCACCCAGCACTGTACATTTCTGTTTTGTAGTTCATCATGATAGTTAATAGCTTCAGATTTGCTGGGTTCAAATTCTACTTTTAGCCTTCACTGGTCAGATATTGCAAACCCTAAGTAAGTAATTTCATTTTCTCATATATAAAGCAAAAGTATATAAATCTTGACATTTCCTTAGAACTTGGCCTTGCATGAACACTTAGAATCAGAACCTAAGCAGCAGTTTAAGCTTGTCTCCTTGAGTTGATAAATATCTGTTTTTCAAGGGAAAGACATGCATTGTATGGCTGAAGTGAGGAAAGGTGTTCTCTCTTTCTTTCTTTCTCTTTAATTTGAGACAGTCTTGATAAAACAGTGGCTTGAAACACATAGTTATCCAGGATGACCTTGAGTTCCCCCAAACTCCTTCTTCCTATTCTCCTTCTACCATGTAGGCCCTGAGAATAGTCATCAAGAGCTAAGCCTTGCCCCAAAGCACCATTACCTCTGGACTGTCTTGCAAGCCCATGATAAGGTATTCTTTTTAGAAATGAAGGACGCTCTTATGACAAGAATGATATTATTCACCTGGAAGTTTTAGTGAGTGAGGAAATGCATGCAGTGCTCTTTTAGTGTGCATGTCACATAGACACTGCTCAGTAAACATTAGTTTCTGTTCTTTCTTGTAACATATGGCTCTACCAGTTGGTTTGATCATAAGGAAGCATGACTACCTTTTTATCTCTACTATTTGGTATATAGAAAGCATTAAAAAGTTTTAAATATAATTGAAGAATGCTTATAGATTTCTTCCAGTTCTGCCTGAATTTCTTTCTCATAATTTCTCTTTTTTTCAAAGAAATGTAATTAACAAGAATATTGGAAGATTCACCAAGAGTAAGAGTTTAATCACTAAACATAAAAATACAGACATATTTACAGTATCTAACTTGCTGTCTTTGAGATCATCTGTTATGGTGTCCTAAACGTAGAAGGCTGGACTAGCTGGGGTCTGAAGTCCTGCTCAGCATTAGAGTTCAGCAATCCTAGCAGAGAACAAGCAAGGAGGTCCCCAGTTAAGTGTTCCGTTGTGCACTGAACAACATGACAGTAGCCCTGAAAATCACTGTTCCTCTTTCCAACAAGAATCCTATAATTACTAATGTCGCTCTTTTTTTTGTTTTATTTATTTTTTTTCCATCTCCTTCCCTCCTCCTCCTCCCTCCCTCCCCTCCTCCTCCCCCTTCCCTCCCCTCCTTCTCCCCCTTCCCTCCCCTCCCCTCCACCCATACCTCCCCTCCCTCCCTCTCAAGGCCAAGGAGCCATCAGGGTTCCCCACTCTATGCTAAGACCAAGGTCCTCCCAACTTCCCCCAGGTCCAGGAAGGTAATGTCGCTCTTTTTATTTCAAAGAAGTCTATTTTTCCTCCTGTACTAGTCTTATGCAGAAGAAAATGAAGCCCCCCACCATGGAGAAGATTCCCCAGTGTTGGAGCATACCCATGGTAGAGGCACTGCCAAGATCACAGCACTACATGTGTCAATGAGGAAATAAGACGCCGTTCCTGCCCAGAAAGTTTAGCAGCTGAAGGAGGCTGCAAGCCACTTTGTAATTACAGTCACCCTTGCAGGAGTGCAAAGACAGCTAATAAACCTGCCTCTGTCCCTCGAGCTAACAGAGCAGCTTGCCACTTTTCAAAGTGCATAGGAGACTCTCCAGCCCTAATTTGCTAAATGTGGGCAGGAGATCATTTTATTTTGTCAGTGTTCCTCCTTAGGGGTTTCACAAACAACCTGGATAGACCATAAATTCTATCATAGGCTTTTACTACCATTCCTGGTAGGACTACAATGACCAGCTTTCCAAAGTGTTATCCCTAAGCTCAGGCAAGCATAGGAAGAGAAGACAACCTTCTGAGGTTGAAAACATCTCTCATGAGAGGCAGGGCTCTATTTATCTTCTTCAGGAATGTTTTGCTCCAATACTGTCTCCTGTCATGATAACCACACTCTTGAATAAGAGCACATAAATGCAGAGGAGTGGGATTTGATTCCAGTAGTAGATCTTATTATGTGAATTCATGAGGGATGTTTTGGTATTAGGTAAAGTTACTTCATAAAGAAGATGTAGTAGTAATGTGTACAGTGCTACAGGCAAGAGATTCTTGTAACATCTAGTTACACTGTGAGGTATCCTTAGGAACACAGAGGGGAAGAGCCTGTATTGGATAGGGGAAGTTCTAAACATGAGAAGAAAAAGAACTTGACTTGAGCCAAAGACAATGTCCTACAGATTTTGTTGTTGCTGTTGTTTTTTAATGCTATCTTCTTGGTGTTTAAACCCTTTTAGTTTTCAGAAATTTCTAGGAGGGAAGTGTTAGGCTTTGAAACCTTGATTTGTGGTGCAAGCATGTTCCAAGAGGCCTGCTTGAGGGAGTAGACAGGTAAGGAAGCACACAGAGTTTTAATCTTTCATTTTAGGAGAAGGAAAGAAAATACGTTTTTGTACCATGGCAAATGAGGAAGAGAGGTAGGAAGGAAATATTTTTTGTCTGTTAGAGCACTTTATATTCTGTGCTTGTTTGTTTGCTTGCTCATTAAATGCCTGTCTCTCAAGGGCTTAAGCTTCATAAAGCAGATACTATTTGCTCCATCCATACTACTTCCAGAATCTAACTCAGTGCCTAGAACATTTCTGATGCTCAATAAATACCCACTGAATGGAAAGGCAACACATTTGCCTTTTAACTTGTTCATTGGTTTATATATGTGTATTTGCATGTTTGGAGGGCTGTGGTAGGAACAAGACAGGTATAATACTGAGACAGTAAGAAGAGACATTTAATACTGGCTTTGATGTTCTTAGTGTCCTGGCAACTTTACTCACAGCATTTTTAGGCTAAAATAAATATATGACAGTTCAATTGAGTGGATAGGTCTGCATAATTTAATAAATATTTCTCTTTAAATAACTCATGAACATGTAGAAATATGCATAAATCGAATCTCTTTTTCATTCTTATCCAAATTGCATGCAAATGGGAAATGTCAGCCTACTGGATATTACATGTGGCTGAAATTCTCAAATCGGATTAGATGCAGCTAGCTTTTCTTCTTTAACACTCTACATTGATCACCATGTGGTAACTGGTCTTTAAAAATGCTGAAACCATCATTTTAGAAGGACATGCTATAATCAAAAACAATTTTACAATTTACTGTCGAAACTGAACAATTTCATCTGGAAGTTTGTAGGTCATTTAATAGAAATACAAAATACTTCTGTTTCTAAAATTTAAAGATATTCTATGGCAAATCAATCATGAGCATTTTGGCAACACATCTATGCAAAGCTTGGGAAATTCATGGTTGTATTCATTTATATTTCAAAGACTGAAAAGATTCAGTGGGAAAGTAGGTATGGCAATACACGCTTCCCTAGTCGGAGTTTCTATTGCTGTGATGAAGCACCATGACAAAAGGCAAGTTGGGGAGAAAAGGATTTATCTGGATTACACTTCTATATCACAGTCCATCACTGAAGGAAGTCAGGACAGGAATGCAAGCAAGGCAGAACTTAGGAGCTGATGCAGAGGCCACGGGGAGTTGCTGCTTACTGGCTTATTCATCATAGCCTGCTCAGCCTGCTTTCTATAGAATCCAGGACCAGCAGCCTAGGGATAGAACTACCCACAATGGGTTGGACCTTTACCATCCATCACGAATTAAAAAACACTTTACTGCTGGACCTCATGAAGACTTTTTTTTCCAAAAATTGTCTTTTACAGATGTCTCTTACAGATGTCAAGAAAACAAGACATCACACAATTTTTAATCATATTTTCTATTCCTTTTTAATTTTGGAAGAGACCATTCCATAGAAGTCACAATTACAAGTGTTTTGGGTGTACTTTGACTAACCCATTTGCTCAAAAATGAGTTGCTTGCTCAGCCCTAAACAAGAAACTTGTATGCTCTCCTTTAAGGCTAAGGGAACATTTTGGAAGAGGGGCAGAGATAGTATAAGAGTCAAGAAGCAGGGAGAAGGACTATGAAATGCTATCTTCTGCCAACACATATATCACAAACTCACTGTACTGGGTGCCTGCCCCTGCATAAGAATTAGTGAGTCAACAGCCAGGCACAGATAGAGGAAGGACTCAGGGCTGTTAATTATTTACTCCTGATTAGTTCAGATAAAGTTGGAATTGGTTGTTTTCCAACTAGTGACCCCACCAGGCTCCAGTAGGTAATTCTGCATCAGTGACCACACAGATGACTTTGGCTAACCTATATTGGTAACAAAACTAAGACAAAACTCATGGATCCTAGAAAGGGACTTATAAGGAGGAGGAGAAGGTGCTGGTAAGAGGGTGTAGGAAGGGTACAATCAGAATACAGTACAGATATGTGCAAGGTTATTAAAAACAAGCAGCAATCATTATCATCATCATCATCATCATCATCATCATCAATTAATTACTCTCAAAGCTAAGACTCTAAAGCAACAAAACTGATCTCTTTTCCAGAGAGCCATTTCCAAGAGCATGGAACAGGGTTGTCTGGCGGCGTAAGGGGTGTAGTGCGGTCATGCTCACATTATCAGCATTAAAGGAAACACAGCGTCTGCATCATATCACTGCCTTTGTGTCAACGTGCGTATTATCCTTTGGAACTGAGGAATTTACTTAAAAGACTCACAGTGAAATGCTATAATGAATAGGTATAATCTAGCATCGGACTTCTCATTAAATGCTTTATTCTTGGTGTTTATAAATGTCCATTACCAGCATGCATTCTTCAGTAAGTCTAAGCTTTCGAAGATGATTTATAATCCTTATCGTTCCTCTTCTGAATGCAAGTAGTCACTACTCTTTCTTAGCTGAACTCTGAGGTCTTAGGGGGTTAAACAAGTTTTGTCCCCCACTCCCCCTGGCAAAGTAAACATCCAGTATTTTTTTTAACTGAGGATTCTTTGACAAACACAACTCTCCAGTTACAAGGCATCTGGTAGTAATGGACTGGCTCTCCTCTGAGACTGAAGGTCCTTGTGAAATGGTACCCTGCAAGAGTACCCCTGTAGTAAAATCTGTATCCTAACATAACATCAAGGACCAGTGAACCAAGTTGTGAGAACTGTCTGCCTCGGCCTCCTCCACCCACAAAGTAGTCAATCTGTCAACTCTTCTGTGGCTAGGAGAAAATGAAAGAAAAGAAAAGAACTCCCCCCTTTTCTGTGTACAGAGTTTTTCTGCATCACTAATCCATTGCTGAGCATGTCGGAGGAAGCCCTACATGCGTGACTTCAAAAATAGACTCTCAAAGTGAAAAATCTACCCACATTTAAGGTGCTATTAAGTATGATAAGTATGGTGTGTAATGTTTCAACAATATATGGCACATTCACAGACATTTTTATGCATACTCTCTAGTTCCATCCATGCCTGCACTAATCCATGTCTTCCTGGATTATCTGTTTCTAGTAAAATGCTTCATGCTTAATTATCTGAAAGGAACTTGCATTACAAGGAAAAGCCATGAAACTGGGAGTTCTGTAATGGCTGTTCTTATAGGTATAATATTCAGAATTTACCTCATGCATGATCCTAGTGACCATGCATGATGTACCTATAGAATAATGCACAGAAAGATTAGTCTACCATAAGAATCCAGTTATTTTTAATCATCATCCCCTTTCTTGTCATAAGACACCTCATTTTCATTTTCAATCAATGTTTCTCCATGATTTTTCATGTGCTTCTTTCACACTACTAATTTCACTTTAGAGCTGACATCCTTTCCAACATCCCTGGGCTTGCTGTGCTAACATGTTTAAACATGATTAGTCTTTATTAATGTAAAAGAGACGAAGCTCCAATAATCGCACACCTCTTAATTTGCTATAGTTCCAAAGGGGAACCACAGCCCTGGAAACTGAAAATAAAAAGACTCCTGGAAATGCTTATGTATTGGGAACTCTACTGCTACTGGCAAGTTTTGCTTTATAGTGGCAGGAAGAATTTTTTTAAGTTACATTTTAGTTCTAATCTATGCTGTAGAAAATGCCTTGACATCTCAAGATACTAAAAAGAAATGTCCTGATCATAGGTGATGATTAATTTACTTTCATCAATGCTTGTTACACATTAGTTCAGAAAATAAAGGGATCTGTGGTCAGCACTCAGAAACGCCATAGTTATATGAGACTATACACATGGGAGATAGAGTTTAGAATGCTTCAGCTGTGGAGTACTTTTAGGAAAGTTTTATCTTTTCAAAAGACTCATTACTTTACTTAATGTACACATAAATGTATCTAATACTTGAAATAAACTAGTTTAGAAAGAATTCATGAGTTTCACATAAGAAATAAGACATTAGCACAAGGCTAAAATATTAAGAGCCATGTAAAGCATGGAGGAGATCATTGGATCTGAAATCTAAGTTGAGGATATTTTCTACAATTGCACACTAAATTTAGTTCCTGTGCAGGTCACAAAGGCCAAAGAAAAAATTCTATGAGTCATGTAGTATTCATTTCCTAATAAAAAATACATATAACCATTGGTAAGAAGAAAATGTTCCTGAAAATAAAATCAAACAAAAATCTAATCATGGATTACTATAATAATGGAAGGTATCTTTAATAACAGCCTTCAGGAAGATGCAGAAAATTTATTCATTTGGTTGTTCCTTAAGAAACATCAGTGTTATCAGCCCCTAAGCCTTGAAGTGTTTCCCTTTCTGGCTAAGTAGAAACCTCATTATGACCCAGAGCGTCAACTTAACATGCTAAGGATTGTATTTTCCAATTTGGCCACAAATAGAATCATACTAATATATTGTCTAAACCTGGGTTCTTGTGAGGCTGAAACATACATTTTCTCTTTTCTTTTATTGAAAATAGATTCTTTTCTCATACAATATATTCTGAATATAGTTTTCTCTCCCTCTAATCCTACCAGTTCTTCCCACATTCCCCCTTTCCTGATATACTCCCTTTCTGTCTTTTATTAGAAAAGAACAGGCTTCTAAGAGATAACAACCAAGTGTGACAAAGTATAATACAATAAAATTAAGGAAAACTATCATATCAAATTTGGACATGGCAACCAACCCAACAAGAGGAAAAGAGTCCCAAGAGCAGGCACAAGAGTCAGGACATAGATGTTCAGGATTGAGATTTCATCTTTATGGATTGTTCAAACTTGTACAACCACTTTGGAAATCAGTATGATGGTATCTCAGAAAACTGGGGATTAACTTCCCTCAGGATCCAGCAATGCCACTCCTGGGCATATACCCAAAAGATGCTCAATCACACTATGAAAGCATCTGTTCAACTATGTTCATAGCAGCATTATTTGTAATAGCCAGAACCTGGAAACAACCTAGATGCCTCTCAACTGAAGAACAGACAAAGAAAATGTGGCACAGCCGGGCGGTGGTGGCGCACGCCTTTAATCCCAGCACTCGGGAGGCAGAGGCAGGCGGATCTCTGTGAGTTCGAGGCCAGCCTGGTCTACAAGAGCTAGTTCCAGGACAGGCTCTAAAAAAGCTGCAGAGAAACCCTGTCTCGAAAATCCAAAAAAAAAAAAAAAAAAAAAAGGAAAAGAAAATGTGGCACAATTACACATTAGAGTACTACTCAGTGGTAAAAAACAATGACATCTTGAATTTTGCATGCAAATGGATAGAATTAGAAAATACTATCCTGAGTGAGGTAACCCATACCCCCAAAATGAATATGGGGTACTCATAAGTGAATATTAGCTATAAACAAAGGACATTGAGCCTATAGTTCATGATCCCAGAGAAGCTAGGTAATAAGGTGAACACTAAGAAAAACATATATAGACCCACCTGGACATTGGAAACTGACAAGATCTCCTGACAAAATTGGGAGCATGGGGGCTAGGTGTAGAAGGAAGGGGAGAGGGGGAACTGGAGGGGAAAAGGGGAGTGCTGAGGAGAACTCGAGGGAATGGGATCGTTGAGATGAATGAAGAACAGAGATGAGAGCAAGGAAAGAATTATCTTGATTGAGGGAGCCATTATGGGGTTAGCAAGAAACCTGGCTCTAGAAAAATTCCCAGGAATTCACAAGGATGACCCCAGCTAAAACCCTAAGCAATAGAGGAGATGATGCCTGAACTGGCCTTACCCTGTAGTCAGACTGATGATTATCTAAAATAACACTATAGAACCTTTATCCAAGAACAGATGAAAACAGAGGCAGAGATTCCCACTGGAGCACTGGACTGAGCTCCCAAAGTCCAGTTGAAGAGTAGAAGGAGTGAGAGTATGAGCAAAGAGGTCAATACAATGAAGGGTTCATCCACTGAAACAGTTTACCCGAGCTAATCGAAGCTCACCAACACCAGCTGAACTGGAAAGGAACAAGTACAGGACCAAACTAGTCCCCCTGAATGTGGCTGACAGTTGTATGGCTGGGGAAGACTGAGGGGCCACTGGCAGTGGCATTGGGATTTATCTCTATTGCCTATACTGCCTTTTTGGGATCCTACTCTCTTTGTATGTATGCCTTGCTCAGCCTAGATGTAGTAGGGAGGGCTTTGGATTTTCCACAAAGCAAAATGCCTTACCCTCTCTTAGGATTAGAGGGGCGTGAGGTGGGAGGGTATGTGGAGGGAATGGGAGGAGGAGAGGAGTGGGAATTTAAATTGATTTTTTTAAAAAAATATATAATAAAAAACAGGAAAAAAGAGTCAGGACAGCACTCACTCTCACAGTCAGAAGTCCCATAGGAACACTAAGCTAATAGCTAAACTATATATGCAGAGGACCTGGTGCAGAGCCCTGTAGACCCCGTGCTTGCTGCTTCAGTCTCTGTTAGCTCATACATGCCTTGCTTAGTTGACTCAGAGGGCCTTGTTTCTCTGGTGTCCTCCATTGCCTCTGGTTCTTATAGTCTTTCTTCCCCCTTCTCCTTAGGGTCCCTGAGCGCTGAGGGGAGGGATTTAATTGAAACCTCCAGTTTAGACGCTGTCCTCCCGATGTCTGGCTGTGTGTCTCTGCACCTTTTTCTATCTGCTGCTGTTGGAAGCCTCTCTGCTACTAATAATGTTTGCTTTTACCCTAGTTCTCTGGGCTATCTAGTTTCTGTTCTTTGGTTACCTAAGCAGTGTTGGGTATGGGTTCCTTCTCATGGGACTTAGGATAATGCAGATGTTGGTTCTCTATTTCCATACATTTTGTTCTGCCATTGACCTACTTCATTTTTGTAGTCACAACAGGAAGGCACTTTCAGTAGTTCTGTCAGGGATGCAGGAATTGGAGAAAACTGTCTTGGGACAGATAGACATTTATTTTCTGACGATCAGACTTTTAGTTCCATTGGTGACCAAAGGTGTTAGATACAACACTGAAGCCATTTTTACATTTCAGCAAACTGCTGTTTTAAAGAATAAACAGAGAGTGATCTTTCTTGTACCCTTCATCCTACCTTAGAGAACATTCACAGTTTGTAAACATAAAGAGAATAAAAGAAAATGATAATTCAATTTCTTCTAGAATCCAGAAGCTAAAAATACACAGTAACGAATCCAATAAAGCCAAGTAGCAATAAAATGTTTAGAGAAAAAAAATGGCTTTTCTAGTGGATGTCTAGAACTTTAAATTACAAGGTCCAAAATTTCTGAAGAGTTTGCCAGAGATGAACTTGTTTTCTGTGGTGTACACTTCAGCACATTTTTCTTTATTGGAAAAGATGCTTAATCTCCAAGGAACATAGGCATACACATAATGGCTGATATGAAATGAAGTAAAAGTTTAAACACTTGGGGGGCCAATTCTGGCACTCTAAGTGATCAGTCAACACTTACAGTATGCGTTGTCTGGATTTATCATAGTAATATTCTTGTTTGCCTCCCGTAGATCATGCAGTTCTCATTATGTGTTTGCTGATGGCCTTGTCATTATGGTTATAATCAGACTTCTTAGACCGATGCTTCTCCACAATTGCAGTAATTGAGAATGGAGCAGACAGTACTGCTGGGCTGAGGAGAAGTGAATGTCTACAGTGACATCTTCTCTCCTCTAGAGAGACCAACATTGGTCTGATATGATCATCAGGATTTCTTGAAACAATTGTGGGGCAAAGTAAAGGAGCCCTCCCTGACTTTATGAATCACACAAAGGTATCCAACCTGCTTATCTTTGCCCTCTAACTCAGAATTGAAAGCCTTTTATATATGAGCTACCTTTTTTCGAATCTAACAAATTTAATAAATACAAGAAGTGGGTATGGCAGAGCATTTTCTCCTTCAAACTATGTTGTAACTTTAAAAGTGATTATCATGGACTTCTAATTACATTATTAGTGCTGTAGGTCTGTATCTGCTCCTCAGCAAGTTAGTGAGCTAACACTGGAAGCACTGTATCACACAAAATTAGTCTATCTTCCTCCCCAGAGTTACACACCGACTTAATGGACCTCTTTTTGTTCATCACATTTGTGAAACATTTATATCCATTAACTTTTCTCAGTTATTAGCATTGCAAGTCCATTTCTTTCTTTCTTTATTAGCCATTCATTCTTTATTTTTTATGGCAGAATCTAATACATTGAAAGAATGTTAGAGGTGAGTTGAGATAGACACAAATGCATCTAAACTGTGAAAAGTAAGATGCTTCTCTTGAACAAATGAGTGTTCTTTAAAGATTTTAAGACTTTAAAATTGTACTAATGTATAGGCTCATTGAAGAGATGGTTCCTAGCTGGATGGGGCTATTGGCTGCCTCTGTCTTTTGGAAGCTTGCATAGTGCCTTCTGGTTTTATGAATGCTAGTACTCAGGCGGTGGAAGGGAGACATTCAGTTTTGCTCCAGCGCAGAGTTCTCTGGGCTTATGTCTGAAGTGTGCAATAATAGAACTTCTCTTTGCTACAGGTAGAGACCCCTACAGAAAACCACAACCAATCAAAAAAACAGAGTTGGGGAGTCAAGTTCCAATGGATACATCTGCAACACACTCCACATCTAAGGCTCAAGAAACATTGCCAAAGGGGGTGGAAAGACTGTGAGAGACAGGATCAGGGAGTTTGCTCTGAGGTTTTGTCTCCTAGTTAGGTCAGAAGCTGTAGCCATACAGTCTTACCAACATAAGTGCTCAGATATGAGCTGAAAATGATGACATTGATAGACAGACCAAATAGACAGGGGAAAGCCTATGAGGCCTCAACTTTACAAATAGCTATAGGCAACTGAGGAAAGCTGGGAGTGGGGAGGTGACCTTCCCCATGGAGGAACACAACAATTGGTTGTCAGTGGTGCCAAACAGACATTTGTGAAAGCATACATACAAGTAATATATCATACAGACTGAAAAGGTTATATTTATGAATAAATATGTATATAGCAACAACAACTAATAAAAAAAGAGGTCATGGATTTGATCGAGTGGTATATAGAAGGGCTTGGAGGGAAGGGGGAGGAAATAAAAGGAGAAATGTTCCAATTATATTATAATCTAGAAAAATTTTAAAAAGTATAAAGAAAATGCCTACAAAGGAGAGAGAGAGAGAGAGAGAGAGAGAGAGAGAGAGAGAGAGAGAGAGAGAGAGAGAGAGACTGAGAGATAAGGTAAAAGAAAAGAGCCCAGAGCACCACAGGTTTTTGGGATGTAATGGGAGGAGCTAAGATATGAGCCCTTGGAGAATGTTGACAAAGGGAGCTCTTGAATGGAAAGGGTTAATATATTCTGGACATATAACCCAGGAGTAATATGCTGCTCCAATAGCTAAGCAAATAGGGATTCAACTGTTTCAGAGGTTCATAAGAGTCTTTGGTTCCTCCTTTTGAAATAGAGCAAAATCAAGTTGAGTATCAGGAATAAGCTCAAAAACTACAGAATGTGATGGTATTGTGCTCATAAACAATCTCTGAGAAGATCACCAGTATTGTGTGAATATGGTATATGCTTATCAAAATTATATACTGAGGTTGGTCATCAACAGAACAATATTGAGAAGTGATAATGCAACTTTTAGATAAGGACTGGAGATATGAAAGATTCACTTCCAGGAAAGACTTAACTACTGCAGGTGAGCTTGCATTTTCTCTGTTCGTATCCCATCTGGTCTCCTCCTACTGTCATGATATTGAGAGAGCATTATAAGGTTCTAAGTAGAAGTGGCAAATGTGGCCTTCCAAACTTCCATAAACCAAATAACTACATTTAAAAATTATACAACCTCAGGTGTTTGGTGACAGCAATAGAAAATGGAGCAAGAAGCAATTGTAAATTGCTTGATACATCCTATAAGTATATCATATTGGGACCTGAATTTTTAGTTGAATAAATATTCAATGACTTAAACAAATTTATACATTTAGAATGACGTTCATATAATCTGAATTCATTTTTATAACATGGAATAGCTGTTAAGAGTGTCACCATTGCATGGGTGTGGTACTTGGTGCTTTGGTTTGCTCATCTTAGCACCGTCTTTTCTAGGAAACACGGCAAGACCACAGTTGTGTTTTTCCTCTTCTTCAAATAGACCTTTGATAGCCTTTCCAGTAGTGTAGACTGTTTACATGGGTGTCATGATTAAGCTGCAAATTTCCTGTCCCCTCTCCTCCACAGCTGCTGTAATCAGTCTATATGCCCTGGGTACCTAACCAGTATCATCAGTTTGCAAGTGTTCTGATGTCAGGCTTGCCAAACCACTATTTGCTAGAACAAGAGCCTCATATTGGCATGCATTGCTCATGAAATATTTGTGGATTGTTGGAGAAGCTATGTAAATCCTTTTGTTCGTAGGAATTATAAAAATACCAGTTCATGGGCTGGTAAGATGTCTCAGAGATTAAAAGCTCTTGACTCACCAGCATGATGACCCAAGTTTTGATCCAGAAAACTCGCTCCCCACATTTCTTGGTGTGTATGTGGGAATGCACATGCATGTGCATACATAATAATAATAATAATAATAATAATAATAATAATAATAATATGCATACACAGTAAGAATAATAGAAGTAAATAAAAAACTAAAAGATAAAACAATTCCTCATGAAAATACTAAACTTCTAATGGTTCATGTTTGAATTTAAAGTTAGATGACAAAAATATTGCAGAGTTATAGTGAAAACTCTAAATAGAATTTGAGAATTTTGTAATAGGTTCCAAATTAAATTTGGGTTCATCAGGTAGACAAGAAATGAAGGATAAAATATAGTTTGGGGATCCCCAGTTTGAGCAAACAACATGCTTCCTTTCTTATGGAGGAGTTTCTTTGTAGCTGACCAAAGCCCCTTTCTCCATGTCTTGGTGTGTGCCACTGGGAGGAGAGCTGAAAAGAACAACATTTAACAAGAGTGAGAGGTCATGTTGCACAGATAGGCAGCAGACAGGCAGACAGGAAGGGAACGCTTTTCTTGGGCACCCAGAAAGGTTCCCTGTTGGTTATCTGATGGCTGGCTCAGAAGGACACTCATGTCACATACCTCAGTAAGTTCCTAAATCTTTGGGCATTAATAAAAGTTTCTGTGCCTATTGAAGGAGATCTTCTTCCTGCATTTTCTCAGACAGCATGGCATTGGACATAACCAGAGTTTCAGGAAAAATGTGAATGAAGGGAGATGGAGGGAACAGAAGATATATTGGATGCTCTTCTGTAGCTTATCAGAAACCATTCAACTCATCTACTTTACACAGAATGAACTCCTTCCATTACAGTTGCTTTGACATTGTCATTACAATTTACCACAGATGTGTTGAACCTTTCTGTTTATTTCAGATCTGTAAATCCATTGGGCCAACCCCCTACAGTATTAGGTTTTCAACTTTGTATTTGTTGTTTCTGCATTATTTTAAATTATTCTAGGAACACTGAGAAATGTCAATAAATATTTATTTAACAGACTAATGTGACTCCACTTTTCTTATTCCAAGTACATCATCTCAAAGTAGAAATTCTATTATAAATATTGTGTTAATAATAAAAATTAAGATTTAGAAAAAATCCTAGAAGATTTATATTGTGTAGAAGTCACTTGTTATTGGAAATTTTACATTGTATCTGTAGAACATTGTTTAAGCATTTCCCTTTGGGCCAAGAAAGCTATTTATTTTAATCAAATAAAAAACACTGTCAAAAGAGTGAGCTAGTGACTTATCTGAAAATGCAAATATATTTTATGGAAAGCTTTTAAGTTTTTGATATCACATTATGTGCATTAGAGTAATATGAGATCAAGTAAACCTTAAGTATTTGTCTCAATAAGGGATTTTCAAAATGCATTTATTTATGAATTTTCATTTTCTCATTTACAGTTCAGAAAAATAATTTCTTCATTGACCTCTTAAGTTGATTGTGACAGCTAAATAATGCACTTATTTGGACATTTTTTATAAGGTGTCAAGTTCTATGTAGATATTAATGCACAGGAATTCTTTATTTATCCACTTGATGCACCTTAACACGTGTGTATGGACACTGGATTCAAGTACGACAGAAGGCTCAATGATGTAAAAGGATGGGACTTGTCCCCCTCTTCAATATGACTTTAATTGAGTGACATCCAAAGTTGCTAGCTGAAGTAGTTAACATTACAGGAAAACAATGCAAACTTCTGTGGAAATGAAAACATGTCTGAATCTGTTATCTCTGGAGGGAGCCAGTTTTAGAAAGCTTGGGTATGATGTAGCTGACGACTAGGGCACTGAACAAGGAACACGCACAGGCTAGCAGATTATCTTCGGATATTTTAAGGTCTACATTATGTAAAAACCACAGTAGTGGCAAAAAGGAAATTGTAGGGTACATATTTCAGAACACTACAAAACAAATTCTTAATGTGAAAAATATCCATAATCATAGTGGGTTGCCTGAGGAGTAGTGAGTTGTTTATCGCTGGAGAAATTAAAGTTCAAAGGCACTACTTTTTGCTTGATCTTGGAGATGTATAGCTTGGTTGGGTTTTTTTTTTTTTAAGATAAGGTATAATCGAGTTGCAGCCTCAGTTTCAGCCCTCCAGGGTGTTGGGATAGCAGGCATGAGCCACTGCCCCTGGCTTCCATAAGATAATAATAATGATTATTATTATTTAAAAATGTTTATTTCCATTCTCTTTGTTTAGTTGGGGTAGGGAATCCATGTGCCACAAGGGAGGTGGACATCAGAGGATAGCTACTGGAAGTCAGTTCTCTTTTTCCACTTGGTGTATTCTGGGGATTGAAGAAGATTTTGATGCTTGGCAGCAGCACCTTTAGCTGCTGAGCCATATCATTGACAATCAAAGTTAACTTTTAATGCTAACCTTTCATGCATGATTCTGCTCCTTAGTTTGGGTCCCATTAAAAATTTAAGACTCCCTACACCCATTATTTTCATTTTTAGACTCCCTTTCTCAGCTTCC
Organism: Arvicola amphibius; assembly: GCF_903992535.2. NCBI lineage: Eukaryota > Metazoa > Chordata > Mammalia > Rodentia > Cricetidae > Arvicola > Arvicola amphibius. The sequence goes on along the minus strand of NC_052049.1, from coordinate 67,901,525 downwards.
TTCCCAGAAGACTTTGGAGTAAAGTGAAGAACTCTGGCTCCTATAATAATTCTGTGTTAAGTAGGGACAGTTTCTTCATCTTGATAAACTTTCTATTTAAGAATAAAACAGGGGTTTGTTCAAGTTCTATTTGTTGCTATGATAAAATACTCTGAACAAAAGCAACTTGTGGAAGAAAGGTCCATTTGGTTCACACTTTCAGGGCACAGCCCATTAGTGAGGGAAGCAGTCAGGTTTACATTAACTAAAGCAGAAACCATGATGTTCAAAGCTTAGCTTGCTTTCTTGTATAGCCCAGGACCACCTGCTTAGGGTTGTACCACCCACAGTGGTCTGGGCACTCCTATGCCAATTAGCAATCAAGACAATTTCCTCCACAAGCATACTTAGGGGCAATCAATCCATGCAGTTTTTCCAGTTGAGTTTGCCTCCTCCAAGGGGACTTTGGGCTGTGTGAAGTTGACAATAAAACTAAACACCACACTGATTTGTGTGATTTTACTTATTGTCCTTTCTAGGTTAAATGGAAGCAAAGTCTTTTAAATAGCGCTTTTATTATTCAGCTCATTTTCTAAGCATTTAAGAAGGGAACAAGCCTTTGCTTTGATACAGAACCACCTTTCGTCTTCTGCTCTCAATCAGACAGTTTTAAATTTTGGTGAGGCGTGTAAACACACTGTGATGGACGACATTAATAAATAAGTATTACACTGGCTCTGCTTGAGCGGTCCCTCTTCATCTTTATCTTTTTGTTTAAATCCTGTGGGATCTCAGAATGCTCTTTATGGAGATCAAGAAGATTAAACAAAATTAGCTCTCAACCACATAATGGCTTCCCTCTCCTGGCATGTGTCTCCCCTCTCTGCATGCGGTGACCCCCCTGATATCAACAGGAGCTTCACAGATGGAGGGAAAAATTATGTTCTGGGAGAGCAGGGTACAAATGGGGTTTCAGTTTTGTCTTTCATTTCTAGCAGTGTGTGTAATGTGAATTGGAATCCAAGCTGAAAAGGATAAGGAAACTGGTGCTTAAGAATCCCTACAAATCAGCCTGCCTTTCGGGGTAAGCTGACCTGTTCAGTTCCAGAGTGAGGGATGTTGTCCTGTTATTGAGAACATCTAAACCACAGCTGCATAAACAGATGACACCTTCAAAGAGGCTACTGGCAGACAGAACTATGCTTCACTCGTGTCAAACAGTGAAATTCAGGCGGTTTATAAAGTTCTCCAGAGAGAGACTGGCTCACTCATGGGCACAGTCGGCAGCTGCCTGCATGGAATAATTGGAGGATCAGTAAGAGGCCCCTATGTTTAAAAATCCATCTCCCTCATCCATCTGCAGTGGTGCCTGAAATTTCCACCATTACTGTCATTTCTTAAAAGCTTTTAAGAGGACATATGCCCTATTATCTCTAGGGAGGCAACATTAATTAACTATATAACAGATTAGAATGGATGAATTTTCTTGTTAATAACCCATTACAACCATTGACATCCGGTAAAGATCAGGTCTCTGAAGAAAGAGAAGCAAGGGCAGGTAAGATTTAATGAAGAAGGAGACGGTGATTCACTGTGTGTGTGTGGAGAGAGGGTGTAGAGATCTATTTTTCAGATTCTGTTGGGAATGGGTGCTCTAATTTAGTGACCATCAATAAAAAGAAAGCACTGAATTAGTTTTTCTTCTTGCAACTAGTGTGATATGTGCGTCTCCTAAATGTGTAAAGTAGAAGATAAAAATAAATGTATTGTTTACTCAGTAGTCATACTTCTCCTGGCCCTAGCCCCCTCAAAGAAGTTTATGATGTTGATTATCAAAATATAAAAACATTAAGGCATCAGTGATCTCAAGTGAGGGTGGAGAATGCTTCTTTAGTTCCTAGGGAAATGGAGAAATAGTTATGATTTTGATGGCAATGTTCCACTAATTTGGATTTTAACTGAATAATCTCATCCAGAAATATTATGTAAAGATATTTATACCAAGAATAAAATAAAGCATTTATAAGACTTTACTATAACCAGAGCATTTTAGAGCTGTAGTTATGGTCCAAAATCTCTTGCTTCAATTCTTTTACTTTAGGAGTGATAAAAGGGAGCCCCAGTCATAAATTGGTCTTTACTTTTCCTTAACCTTATCCCAAAATATTCATATTTCAATGTATGTTTTGGTCTTTAAGGAGATGGAATAACAAGAAAACAGATGTGTTCTTTATAGAGCTGATTTTTTATTGCTTTATAAATAATACCATTCAAAATTTCCACCTCCTCCACTCCATTTCTTTCCCACATCCCCCACGCACCCTCCCCCCTCCCCGTCCAGTCCTAAGAGAAGTCAGGGTACCCTGCCCTACCCAGCCCTCCCCCCCCTTCATACAGGCCTAGAAAGGTGTGTATCCAAACAGACTAGGATCCCAAAAAGCCAGTACATGCAGTAGAATCAAATCCCAGTGCCATTATTGTTGGCTTCTCAGTCAGCCCTCCCTGTCAGCCACATTCAGAGAGTCCAGTTTGATCACATGCTCATTCAGTCCCAGTCCAGCTGGCCTTGGTGAGCTCCCATTAGATGAGTCACACCATTTCAGTGGGTGGACGAACTCCTCACGGTCATGACTTCCTTGCTCATTTTCTCCCTCCTTCTGCTCTTCATCTGGATCTGGGAGCTCAGTACAGTGTTTCCAGTGTGGATCTCTGTCTCTATCTCCATCCATGGCCAGAGGAAGGTTCTATGGTGATATTCAAGATATTCATCAGTGTGGCTATGGGACAAGGACAGTTCAGGCACCCTCTCCTCTATTGCACATATACACATTAGAGTTCCACCCAGCAGTAAAAACAATGACATCTTGAATTTTGCATGCAAATGAATGTAAATAGAAAACATTATACTGAGTGAGATAACTCAGACCCAAAAATATGAATATGGTATGTACTCACTCATTAGTGGATTCTAGCCATAAACAAAGGACATTGAGCCTATAGTTCATGATCCGAGAGAAGCTAAATAAGAAGATGAACCCATAGAAAAACATATATAGATCCTCCTGGAAATTGGAAGCAAACAAGGTTACCAGGCAAAAGTTGGCAGCATGGGGGTTGGGGTGCAGTGGAGGGAAGGGGAGGGGGGGGGAGAGAAGGGAGAAGGGGAGGACTGAGGAGAGCTTGGGGGAGTGGGATGGTTGAGATGTAGCAAGGGTAGATATGGTAGCAGGGATGAAGATATCTTAATTAAGGGAACCATTTTAGGGTTGGCAAGAGGCTTGGCTCTAGAGGGGTTTCCAGGTGTTCATGGGGATGTCACAAGCTAGATCCTGGAGCTGATATCTTTATTAGAATACAAAAGACACCAGTTAACCAGATGATCATATAAGTAAGTGTACAATAAAATTTGTAATAGATACCATTGAGACCGATTTATGAGAATGTTGCACAGGTAACTTGATTACAATAAGAATGGTATTACCTAGATGCCCTTCAGTGGAAGAATGGATGAAGAAACTGTGGAATATATACATGCTAGAATACTACTCAGCGGTAAAAAACAATGACATCTTGTATTTTGCATGCAAATGGATGGAAATAGAAAACACTATTCTGAGTGAGGTAACCCAGACCCAAAAAGATGAACATGGGATGTACTCACTCATAATCAGTTTCTAGCCATAATTAAAGGACAACAAGCCTATAATTCGGGATCCTTGAGAAGATAATAAGAAGGTGAACCCAAAGAAAAACATATAGTAATCCTCCTGGATATTGGAAGTAGACACAATCGCCGGGCAAAAATTGGGAACTAGAGGGTGGGGCGAGACAGGGACAAGGGAAGATGGGGAGAGAAAAACGTGAAGGGGAGAACGGGGGGAGCTCGGAGGAATGGGATGCTTGGGGTACAGGAAGGGTGGATATGGGAGCAGGGAAGCATATATCTTAATTAAGGGAGCCATCTGAGGGTTGTCAAGAGACTTGACTCTAGAGGGGTTCCCGGGTTTCCAGGGAGATGCCCCCAGCTAGTTCCTTGGGCAGCTGAGGAGAGGGAGCCTGAAAAGGCCAGTTCCTATAGCCATACTGATGAATTTCTTGCATATCACCATAGAACCTCCACCTGGAGATAGATGAAGAAAATGTCTGAGCCCCACATTGGAGCACCGGACTGAGCTCCCAAGGTCCTGATGAGGAGCAGAAGGAGGGAGAACATGAGAAAGAAGAAAGTCAGGACCGTGAGGGGTGCGTTCACCCATGGAGAAGGTGGGACAGAACTAACGGGAGATTACCAAGGACCAGTTGGAATGGGACTGATGGAACATGAGGACCAAACCAGACTCTCTGAATGTGGCCGACGGTGGGGGGCTGACTGAGAAGCCAAGGACAAAGGCGCTGGGCTTTGATTCTTCTGCATGGATGGGCTCTGTGGGAGCCTTCTCAGCTTGGTTGATCACCTTCCTGGACCTGGGGGGGGAGTTGGGAGGACCTTGGTCTTAACATAGAGTAGGGAACCCTGATGGCTCCTTGGCCTGGAGAGGGAGGGAGGGGGGTATGGGTGGAGGGGAGGGGAGGAAAGGGGGAGGAGAAGGGGAGGAGATGGAAATTTTTAAATATAAAACAATAAACCATATAAAAAAGAATGGTATTACAAAAGTTATTATAAGGATGATAATTTCCAGAAAGAGGCAGAAGGTAAAATGGGCTTAGATAACAGGCAGAGCAAGTAGACGAGGCATGTTATAAGAAGACCATGGCATGGACAAGGCATTAGCTGAAAGCCTGGGTAAGCAGAGCTCAGAGAGAATTTGAACATGGTTGCGAGGTGCTGGGAAGTCAGAAGAGGCCAGTTACACAGAATCTTGTTCTAAATTTTGGAGTTTTGGCCTAGGAACAATACGTTAAAGGGATAGGAGAAGGATAAATGACGGTTAGTTGACAAAAGTCAATGAGTCATCCGAGAACATCAGAGGTAAAGCTAGAAAACTAGCATTACTTTTAGGTTCTTTGATTAGTAATATTGGCCTGTGTTCTCGTCACTCACAGTGGGCCTTAGCAGTTTCTGTGAACTCTTCCTCATTCCATTTGTTTGCTCTATATTTATGGATCTTTCTTCCCATGAAGGGTTACTATTCTTTTGGATAGTACTATCTTATTTATGCTTCAAGAATGACATGGTAATTTAGACTTGGACTTCTATAACACCCAGCCAGGTTTCTTGAGACTGTAACAGGTTGCTCAAGAATGGTCATGGGATACAATCATAGCAAATTATATGGCTCAGGAATTTCCCTCTAGCTTCTAATATAAAATATTAAGATGGCTAGTGAATGTATGCTATTCCATTTGACCAAGCAGCAGGTAATACAGTCTAGTTATACTCTGTAACAGGAGAAATGGAAGAAAAGACTATTGGAATTATAAACAGGATTAGTAAATATTTGAGTTTGAAGTGCAGGACAAGAAAGAAGAGGAATTATTGAGAAGGTAAGCAAAGTGACTACAATCAAAACAAAACTCACAAGGAGGGGCAGGTAGCAGAAAGGGGTCAAATTATGTTTGTCTTAAGAATTCTAGTCAGTCAATTCTTCATGAAATAAGAGCTCTGAGAAAAGTTACTTTTAATTTTTATATGCATTTTACCTTGGGGTGGTTACTATCCTACTGTAGAATAGCTATAATTGTGATACAATTGTATTTGAAAAGTTCTAATTCAAATAAATAGATTTTTCTCCATTTTACTTATGAAAACTGCCTTTCTCATGTGAAGAAATGACCTCTTTCTTAAAAAAAACTATTCATTACTGATGTAAGGCATGCATATTCCATTCCCTGTGTGCTCTGCTGATGCAGAGAAAGATATCATCTGTAGTAGCTCTTTCTGCAGAGATAAAAGCCAATAGTGTAGGAAAAAGTTATGATCACCAAGATGATATTAAAAAATATGAAGCAAACAAATGATGAATTCAACATCACAGAAAGCACACACACACACACACAAACACAAACACACACACACACACACGAATATACATGTATCTTTGATGCTGTTATTTCTCCTAATGTTAATATTTCTGAACTCTCACCAGGCAGAGGGTTAACACTCCAAAAAGGCTTTTAAGCTATGGATTTAAAATTATGCAGTAAGGCACTGAGTGACTGGCCTTGTTCTATTGCCACACTGATGATTATCTTGCATATTACCATAGAACCTTCATCTGGTGATAGATGGAGATAGAGACAAAGACCCACATTGGAGCACTGGACTGAGCTCCCAAGGTCCTGATGAGGAGCAGAAGGAGGGAGAACATGAGCAAGAAAGTCAGGACCGCGAGGGGTGTGTTCACCCACTGAGACAGTGGGACAGATCTAACGGGAGATCACCAAGACCAGTTGGAATGGGACTGATGGAACATGTGATCAAACCGGACTCTTTGAATGTGGCTGACAGTGAAAGCTGACTGAGAAGCCAAGGACAATGGCATTGGGCTTTGATTTTATGGCATGGACGAGCTTTGTGTGAGCCTTGTCAGTTTGGATGCTCACCTTCCGGGACCTGGGGGGAGTTGGGAGGACCTTGGTCTTCCCATAGTGTAGGGAACCCTGACTGCTCTTTGGCCTGAAGAGGGAGGGAGTGGGGGTATGGGTGGGGGGGAGGGGGAGGGAAGTGGAAGGAGGGGAGGAGATGGAAATTTTTAATAAAAATAAAATAAAAAAACCAAAAAAGAAACTTGTTTTTATGTATTCTGCAAAGCCCTTAAGACTTAGTTCAGTGGCTCCCAACCTCTCTGAAAAGACTCCTGCTCATTATGATTTTCCCAATTGAGCACCTAATATTCATGTCTTCTTGAGAGCATTCTTGCTCAGTCCACCACTAGTGTTGCAAGCACACCTACACTTTCCTGCCTGGTTTTGGTGAGACCGTAGGGGTTGTTGGTACCCCATAGGGAACCAATATTCTGCTACTCTGTGACTGTGAACTGATTTGGGAAGCACATTCCTCTTCCAATTGTTCAATATCATGGAGAAAAGTCAAGATGTACTCTGGAACATGTATGATTCAGGCTTTGCATAATGAAAGTAGTAGGTAGCAATAGTGTCTGAGAAGTTAATTAGCAATCTCCTCAACATTCTCAAGTCCCATTAAGCCTTCTAATGCTTTTTAGATCCTCAGAGCTAACTGCTTCTGCAGTTCTGAATTTGAAGTACCTAGAAGAAGAATGATTTCATACAAAAGTTTTCAGTTAAGAACTTTCTCGTTTTAAAGTACACATTCAGAATTTTGTACAGAAATTTGAGTCTTTTAGTAATTTATTTATTTATTGAAATATGAACTCTTTGTATTATTACTGATTATTAAGTGCTATGTTTTGTGGCTGATAGAGAACAATAAAGTAGCTTGAAAATGGAGACAAACTAGTGTGGCTTATGAAGGCATGCAGGGTGCTGGGTTCAGGAGGTATGCGCTTTTGGAAGCTCATGCTGCATTTGCACAATTTTCAAGATGTGTGTCTCTTTAGGTTTTGTATCATCAGTATTTGTTTCCTTCATCCAAGCCCCAGTCTGTGGTTGGAAATGAACCTTTTGAAGATAGTATCAAAGTTCAAGATTGTAAATTGCAACTCTATGTTTCTTCCTTCTGAGAAACAAAAAATAGCAACAGGTTTAGGAAGAAAGGATTCTGCTTAACCTGCAGGGGTGTGAGTTAGTTAGGATCCCTAGAGCTGTAATCAGTAGAACTGACATTTTAAATGAAAATATTTGTGTAAAATATTGAATGGTTTCTATGTAGAATAAAAAGTTTCAAAAATCATGTTGAAAGAGTATGGAAAAGTTATGGGAATCTGATCTAAGGAATTATTGACTTGGAGACATCTGTCTGCTTGCTGGGAGGTACAACCCTGGCCTTCTTCCTCACATGCCTCGGGCTACCTGCTCCCAGGAGAAAGAAGGCAGGGTTGGGGAAGAGAGTGTAGGAGGAAGACCAAAAAGAATAACATACATCAAAATGCCAAATGAACTCAGTATTTTGTATACATTTAAAAAATGAGTGGAAAAACAAGGCTTATTCATTGACCTTGTGTACACTGTTTTACTGCTGCTGTGGAGAGCAAAACATTGTGATATATATTTCTACTAGAGAATAATAAAGAATAACTAATTATTAAAAAAATTAGGGGTTCATTTTCCAAAATAGTATGGGTGGATGTTGCAAAATTAGAAAGCCAATATTCATTGTAGTATGAGGATTTCAGAAGGTAAAATTAGAGATTCTTGCCAAAATGTTTTGACATGTCTGGAACACTGAGAGGTAAAGACACTTGTGCTTTTAATGACAAGCAGGTTTCAACTTCTTCATAAAGATTATAAGTAAATTATTTAGGATAGTATCAGTGCTAATAAACTCACAAATTTTTAAAATATAGCATCAATAATTTTGGATAGGTGTTTGAGTCTTCAAATAATATTTATTCACTTGAAAATGAACACTTTTGGTCTAACTGAATACTAGAAGCACAGTTAGGTGTGGATAGTGTAGAATAAAGGTATTGCTTCTGTCTGTAAGATGCTTACCATTGAAAGGAGCTGGAGTTTGTGAGTCAGCATAAAAACCACGATTTAGCTAAATGTGGTGTCAATGCATTCTCAGAGTGGTTGAACTTGATAGGGCAATTTTTAGAAGAATAGAGACTAGGGGAAGCTGGATGATCAGTCATTGTGAGTTGCTCAAGAGTAGGAATTTATGGAAGCATTTCATACCAAGAGTTCATAAATGTGGTATGTGCACAAACCAGCAAAAAGCCTGACCTCTTTGAACTAAGTATAGCATGTTAAAATGCTACATGAATCACAATCACAGAAATCAGAACTTTTCCCCATTATTACATTTCCAAGCTGAGAAAGTCAGTATTTTCTCATAAGCCCATTTTAGGATATCTGTTATGTGCCTAATGCCTTTTCATTTTCCTCAATGCTATCGAATCTTTCCTTATTTAGTCCTCAAGAGTATTTTTAAAGTAAGTAATATTTTTCTATTCAAACTGAAGGTCCTTTACCATTGTTTTATAAGAAAGATTATTGATCATTTATCCTGAATATCCTGTTTAAAAATGTATAAATGTTTGACTTCCAGAGAGCTTAGGGATTTGTTAATGATCTTCTCTCATTGACATATCCATGAGATAATCATGTAAAAGCACAAATAACTGAAAAAAGGTAAATGCATCCAGTTGAGCAGGCTTCATTAGGTATCTAAAGGATGCAAAATACCATACTAGCAGTCTCTCTTTGAAAAATAAGCAATAACATTGCAGAAAGACAAAATCTGCACCACCCTCTCATGTGTTCTTCAGACACATTTCTAATGGTAACCATCTCTCATTTCTATTACTTTATCGGAGGGCAGTTCATTCCAGAACTGAAAAACTCAGACTCTGCAAAGTCCAAATCTGAGCCTAAATGATTTTGCCACTCACTCTGGATAGATGTGGCCAATTTAGACTACATTTCTAGTCTTCTCTTTCTGTCTCTCATCAAATGGAAATCACATATAGTGCCTAATACACTATAAATATTTGATAGTATTAATTATTAGGAAAAGTAGAAGGATTAGGTAAAAATAGAATATTGATTTTGTTTCAATATTAGGGATATCTGGAGAAATGGGACCAATAGAAGCAGTCCTGTTTTAAAGACCTGTTTGATGTGATTAGAGAGCTAGGAAGAATGTAGACTGGGACAGCCCATCTGTGGGCTTCTGTTCTGTGTAGTCCTTCAGCTGATGGAATGAAGTTCAACTACATATGAAACATTACTCCCAGTCCTGATATTTAAGATGGCAAGATGATGATGACAATAATAATAATAGTCTCACAAGTATCACATGTACTCACTCAAGCCTGGGGACCTTGAGAGAGGGTTAAAGGGGAAAGGTGTGACATGTGGGCACCATTTGTAACATGAGGGCCTGCTTGTTGGGGTTTCTGTCCTGCCTGGCTTCTGTCCTCCCACAAGGTCCCAAAGAAAATCACACAGAGGTCTATATTAATGATAAGCTGATATATTTTTTGATTTTTCAACACAGGATTTCTCTGTAGCTTTGGATCCTGTCCTGGAACTAGCTCTTGTAGACCAGGCTGGCTTTGAATTCACAGAGGTCTGCCTGCCTCTGCTTCCCAAGCTTTGGGATTAAAGGCATATGCCACCACACCCAATTACTCTCTTTTTATTTTAAGGACTTTAACCTTTTCCTTTACTCTCAAAGCCTGCAAATATTTTTAACACACTGTAAAACATTTAGAGGTTTTCTTCATCTTTGACTCTCTACTCTATATCTCTCTTTTTATCTGACCACATGAGTCTTTAATTTGCTAAGCAATATAGAGAGGATTAAATCTGTGGCTTTGACAGCTAGATGCTGCCCATTCCTTAGCTTTTTGAGATTTCAGACTCATGGCAGAGGTACCGGCTGTAGCCACGTTTATTGCCACAACTCTATGGAGTTTCAAGTTCCCTGCCAGCAAGCAAGCTGCAGCAGTGTGCTCACAAACCACATTCAAATTTTCTGTAGCTGGACATTCTGCCTGAAAGAGTCAGAGTTTGAGCTGGCAGAATGTCCCAGAAAGCAGGAATTTTAAAACAGTACCGCTTTTTTCCTGCTATCACTGAAGATCAAAAAGCATGCTGTTAGCTTTTATCAACACCATTTAAGTGTTTCATGGAAGGACCTCTTAAAGAGTTGCAGGGGTTTGCAGCTAAAGCTGAGTCGAGAAGCCTCTCTCAAATGAGAGTTCTTGCCTCTAGCAAGCAGAGCAGATCCAAGAAAATGCTGCCACCAAGAAGCCATGCTTTACTCTATTCTTTTCTGTCTAGAATTACTTCCTGAGCTCTTTCAGGCTTTATGTGGATGCAGTTGTCCACATGGGTGCCATTTGTAACAAGAGGGCCTGCTTGTTGGGGTTTCACAATTGACTATATCCTGGACAATCAGCATTTATTCAAAACATAATTGACAGGATATAGACAATTGTCCCACACCAGAGGGGATAGGAAGGGAGGCCAGCAGAGAAAAACATAGAGCTCAATAAAAACAATAATAAACAAACAAACAAATAAATAAATAAATAATAGTCTCACAAAAAAAATTCCAAACTAAGTGCATGGCTGTGTTTCTGGCTTGGTACCTCACCTCAGGCAAGTTGAGCCATAAAATTCACTATCATATTTTCTCAACAGCTTGACTATGTTTTTTTTTTTTTTTTTTTTTTGTTTTTCGAGACAGGGTTTCCCTGTAGTTTCTAGAGCCTGTCCTGGAGCTAGCTCTTGTAGACCAGGCTGGCCTCGAACTCAGAGATCCGCCTGCCTCTGCCTCCCGAGTGCTGGGATTAAAGGCATGCGCCACCACCACTATGTTTTAAAGAAGGTGTTAATAGTGTGTTTACTAGCAGCAAGCCCATCATTTCAAACACAGAACTCAGACTGGCTATTATTTTAATGTGAGTTGATGCAGTTCACATTTCTTCTTTGTTAATAATAGAGCAGTAAAGCCCTAAGGTAAGCTTGGTTTATCTGTGTCTCTTCACAAAAGGGTTCCAACTATGGACATTCATGGTCTCTCATACACTCCCTTCTTCCAGACCAATATCTGCTACACTGCTCCCACACTAAATGAGAAGGCACTTATGCAGCCATTGATACAGTTAACTCACTCATATTTCTCTGGAGCAGTGACCTTCCCCTCAGTGACAAGTACTGACCTTTAGTGGTTAGTAATATTATTCAGATTCTGGCTATGGAATCTAGATTTGTTTTGGAATGAGCCCAGTGGGAAACCACCAACTTTTGTGAAGCTATTTCAATTGGGCTTTAGTGGTTAGGACAGGTCTGAGGAAACAGTAATTTTAGGCTACCACTGTTCTGTCAGAGGCAGTGGAGAAAGCCGAGGAGCACCATCAATCTCCTGGCTGACAGGCTGTAGCACAGGGGATACTACAGCATGAACACTTTGGTTGTTGAAAGTGGCATAATGTGCCTTGTGCTGGTATATGTTATTAAAACTTCTGCGTAATGTTCTTTCCCAAGGACATCATCTCTGGTGTTTTTATCATCCAGGGAGATGTGTAGTAGCAGAAATGATCATATTCCTGGTGATTATCTTTGAAAATGGTAAACTTTTGCCGAGTTTACTCTCTCTTCTATTAGGGCTGATAATGAGAAATTGTGAGGATTATTAAGCACTCCTAGCTTTCAGTAGGAACTTATTTAGCACAGATGTTTCTATAATTGCAGTACACCGGGAAAATTCACAGTGTTCAATGGCCCAAAACTCATTATTACTTATTACTTCTACCTGTGTGTTGTGGTGCTAGTAAGCTGGGCTGAAATGTTTCATTTAGCAGGGGCAATAGCAGAGGATCTCAGTTACTTCAGAAAGACTACTAAGAACAAACTGTTTCATGATCTGCCCAAATTCTCCCTAGTCTTTCAACAATTACTTGGTACCTTGGCATTTTTCTATTTTAAAGGTACAGGCATTACCATCATGTTAAATTTATCGAGGCAAATCTCAGCTGAAGGTTAGGAGATAAAAATGACAAACACCACCCAAACAACACCCTGGAATTTTAAGAGAATTTATAGACATTATAATAAACATTCTGTTTCACTTTAATAATAATATAGAGTTAATACAACTACATTGAATTTTCTGCCACTTCTTTGTAAACTACAGCTCCCTTAAGAATCTTAGCAGTATGCTTACATTTTTGTAAATGTTTGCAACATCTATGAACAGGAGGTCAAAATGTTTAAAAAATACTTATAAAATATAGTTTCTCACATTATTTCTTTTTTGTATTCTTTAAACCAAAGCTATAAAACACTTCTGCATCATGTCCTTCACTTTCCTGTGAAGTTTACATGTGGGGAAGTTTACATGTTAGCTGAGGACAAACTCTTAGATTTATCTCTAGAAGTTACCGCAGATCCTCCTGAAGACATCAAGGTTTCCCAGTCCATTTCTGGCTTTACATTAAGCACTTACTCGGAATCTTGCTATTGAGAAAATTGGAGTTGCCTGTCACTCCTGATTGTTTAGTCTCACTATAGTTTTTTAATAATGAAGCTTCTATCTCGGAAGTTGAAGTGTTTATAGGCATGAAAAAAAGATACTTTTATTGCCTGTGTCTCAGAGAGCCCAGAATTTAAACTAATATTACAAAAGAAATGAGAAAACAAATATGAATTTAGTGGCACTTCTCATACACAAGAATGAAAAATAGATGTTATCATAGTCTAATACATGCATGTTATAAAGTTTCAGATTATATATCAAATATGTAACATCTATAAGAATATGTAACAAGGTCAGAGAACTTTAAATATTTATTAATAATAAAATTAATTCGGGTCACTTTTTGAGCAATGGCAAAACAAAGATGTCAAAATAGTCCACTGTATTTCAATAATTTAGACTTACATCTTTATTAGGATAATATTATCTTTTAACTCAAAGATAAATTCACTTTCATCTTCAATTCCATCATTTTATTGGATGTTTATATATGTATGTTGTTTTTACATATGTAGAAATATGCATCCATATACATGTAGTTATGTATGCATATATATGCATGAGATATATATATATATATATATATATATATATATCAATGAAAAAAGAGGTCACAAATTTGAGAGCAAGCTGTGTCCATGGAAAGGCTTGGAGGGGAAAGGAAAGAGTGAAATAATGGGACTATAATATAATCTCAAAAAACAATTTAAAAAATAATGTAAGTGTGCTCTAGTTGTAGGAAATCATACAAATTTGCAGCCATATTTGAAACTTTCCCAAAGCATTTGAGTGTATCATAAATAAGTTGCTGAAGACATGTTCAATTCAAGAGCTCAGATAACTTCTGTGTCTTGGTTATTTCTAACTGTCTCAAGAATCTCAAGGGCAAGGATAGGAAAATTGTATTATTAGTATTCAAAGCCTTTTGTTTTCATAGCTTTCTACTGAGATCTAAAATGTTTAATCCCTTGATCATGAAAATAAACTATTAGGACTCAATAAACAGCCTCTGTGTTAGTTTGTAGTGTCCATATTTTAAATGGCACTTGGGAGCATAGATGTCTAAAAAATGCAAAAACGAATTAAAACTTTACCAAGATTGTTTAAATGTCCACTTAATATCATTTTGAGTCTTTGCTGGGGAATATGATTTTTAAAACAGGAATGTAGAAGAAATTCTTACCTTAAATTTTGTTTGCATAGTTCATTTCTCACTCATTTGCACTGATATTTTTGAAGCTCTAAATCAAATTCTTCTTAGAGATGGAAAATAAGTGACAGACACAAAGCCAGGGCTGGTGACACTTGTACATGACGCGCCAGCTTCAGATGGAGTCATCAGCATTTCTTCTTACTGTCGGATGCTGAAACTCATCTTGCCCATTGCTTCCCTAGAATCCACCTGGTGAAGAGCCGAAATAATAACTTCTCTGCCAATTAAGGTTTTCTACCTGGGGCCAGTCAGAGCTTAGTTTGGGGACAAGGTCACTTGCTGGGATGGAGTTGTAGTTCCCCCAATTACTAGTAGTTCCACTATCTCTTCTAACTTGCCAAATAATGAGGAGACTTTGAAGGCTAAATCCAGCAGTCGCTCCTAGCGGGGTTAATGCTGAGTGAATGACAATGATACCTGAGGAGCAGGAGTCTGACAATGTCTGTCAAGCTCAGTTCACAAGGATGATGGAGTTCACTGCTATGCAGTAGTACTTAGGGAAGGCATCGGTCTTGATCTTATCAGTGAGAAAGGACCACAACACTCGATTTGGCAGAAGTTCATTAACTCTTTCGTGCCCCTCACAAGATACGGTAGTGAACTTTGTTAGGGATGGAAGACAGATGTGTTACAGCAGGGAAGACTGTGCGTAGAACCCGCCACCAATAGTCTGTCTCATATTTTCACTTCCTCTCTCAAAGGGTCTGAGTTCCGAGGTTATTGATTAATAATAACAGCAGTTATAAACCATTGCATTTAGTACTCATTAGTGACACAGCTCAGAGAATAGTAACAAAATTAAACCACCACACAAAAGGTAGAGAGGCTTCCTGCAATGATAATTTTTAATACTGACTTTACTAGTAAATTATTTAACTCAGTGTTGAAACAGCAATCACTCTGCACAGAGCTATAGCAAAATTTTCTTCGATTAGGCATCTAAAATTTGTAGGAAGTGGAGGGTGGCCTCAAAACTAATGTCTCCTAGCGTAAATTTTATTTTAAAAATACAAACTCAACATTCAATGTGTAATCCAGGAAAAGACACTTAGCAACCAAATCTTTTGTACTTTTTCTCTCTTGCTCATGCATACATTCTGGAATATTGAAGAATATTGCTGTGGCCATACTTGGACCCGCCATGTTAATGAAGGAAATGGCAAGTGTCCTTTTGGCTTCTGGGATATTCTGACTCAGTACCCAAATACACTTAAAATATGTTTTGGAGAAAGAGATGAAGAGATGCAAAGAATTCTTCTGCTTGTCTCATAGCTTGTAAATAGATATTTCTCTCAATTTTCAAAGCAACTCTAAGGAGTTGTAGAGTTATTGGTCACATTTCATATACAGGACATAATAGACCCATTATTACTACATTAAGTGCACAGACCCACAGTAATATAAACCCAGCATTGCTGTCCTGGTCGCTGCAGTCAGTGTTATTCTTTGCTAGCTCACACCTGTGTTTGAATAATTTTATGACACTCTGGGCTCCAGTCTGATTTTCTCAGGCTGGCCAGTGAAACAGTATTTTCTCAGGTTGAACTTTGGCTAGACCCTGACTTTCCACAGTTGCTCTCCTTTAATATGAAGCAATATTTTTAATGGCATTAGGCTGCTGCTCATCTCTGCAGATGGGCAAATTTACTCAAATTATTTTGTGATGTTAACATTAAAAGGGAAAGAAATGATGCGTTATTTAACAACTTCTGAAGAATTAGAACCAAGATCCCAACCTGTAGTTCTGTGCTCGCTTAGCATGCACGAAGCCTTGGATTTTATTCCCAGTATTTGGGGAAAACTTTTCAGTGAATTTATTCTAGTGTATAACATGTTTTGCAATTTTTATGTTCCCAATAAATTAAAGTTTTTTTCCTCTCTGTTACTTTTAAGAAAATAGAGAAACATTTAAATTAATATTGGTTAGGATGAGTGATATATGCTTAGGAACTTGGTACATTTGAAAACATTTTATGTAACTATTTATGAATAGAGTTATCTGTCATGAGCTTTTTTACTTCTATATTTTAAGCTTAATTATAAATATATAAATATTATGCTGTAATATATTTACTCATTAGCTATTTTTCTTTGATATATGAAAAATAAAAACTAGCTAAAATAGCACCATGAAAAGTAGAAAAAGAATATATAGCTCATTCTAAATAAATGTAACATAAAGAAAACCTGAAACCACAGCAGCCTATTATTCACTTAATATTTATTGTTATAATTTTCTATTTAATGGAAGTGTGTTGGCTAGTCTTTGTTAACATGATACAAAGTAGAGTCACCTAGGAAGAGAGAATCTCAATTGTGGAGTTGCCTCCTTCTTAGTGGTATATAGGCATGTCTGACCAATGATTTATATGGGAGAACCAAGCCCTCAGTGGATGGTGCCACCCCAGAGCATGGTCCTGGGTTCTACAAGAAAAAGCATGCTGAGAAACCATAGGGATCAAGCAAGTAAGTAACATTCCTCCAGGGTCTCTGCTCCAATTTCTCCTTGTTCAAGGGTTCTGTTTGAGCCCTGCACTGACTTTCCTCAATGATTTACTATGGTGTGGAGAGGTAAGCCAAATAATCCCTTCTGTACCACAAGTGGCTTTGGTCATGGTGTTTACCACAGAAACTGAATGCAAACTGATACAGGAAGGATACAAGGAAAGAACAAAACTCATTTTCCTCGTGGGAAGTCAAATGAGGGGTAGGTCACGTAGACATTTGCTAATTGGTCTACCATGAGTTCTGTATTATCAAAATGTGCAGTATTCCTTTATATAAGCAAAACATTGATTCTTCTTTTTTTTCTTTATAAAAACCACTTTATTTTAATAGAATTCCCATAAAGCTGATGTACCTTTTTAATATATGTATGTTAAACATATGTTAAACATGTATGTTAACAATTTTGATGTTTTTTTTTATGTTGGTTATTTTTTTCCCCCTCATGGTTTATTTTTTTTTATATTTAAAAATTTCCATCTCCTTCCCTCCTCCTCCCCCCTCCCTCCCGTCCTCCTCCCCCTTCCCTCCCCTCCAATCCACCCATACCTCCCCTCCCTCCCTCTCAAGGCCAAGGAGCCATCAGGGTTCCCCACTCTATGCTAAGACCAAGGTCCTCCCAACTCCCCCCAGGTCCAGGAAGGTGATCGACCAAGCTGAGAAGGCTCCCACACAGCCCGTCCATGCAGAAGAATCAGAGCCCAGCGCCAATGTCCTTTGCTTCTCAGTCACCCCCACTGTTGGCCACATTCAGAGAGACGGGTTTGGTCGCATGATCCATCAGTCCCATTCCAACTGGAGTTGGTGATCTCCCATTAGTTCTGTCCCACCGTCTCCATGAGTGAACGCACCCCTCTCGTTCCTTTCTCCCTCATGTTCTCGCTCCTTCTGCTCCTCATCAGGACCTTGGGAGCTCAGTCCAGTGCTCCAATGTGGGGCTCAGTCACCTTCCCCATCTGTCGCCAGCTGGAGGTTCCCTCACAGTCCTGACTTTCTTTCTCATGTTCTCTCTCCTTCTGCTCCTCATCAGGACCTTGGGAGCTCAGTCCGGTGCTCCAATGTGGGGCTCTGTCATTTTCTTCATCTATCTCCAGGTGGAGGTTCTATGGTGATATGCAAGAAATTCATCAGTATGGCTATAGGAACTGGCCTTTTCAGGCTCCCTCTCCTCAGCTGCCCAAGGAACTAACTGGGGGCGTCTCCCTGGAAACCTGGGAACCCCTCTAGGGTCAAGTCTCTTGACAACCCTCAGGTAGCTCCTTAAATTAAGATATATGCTTCCCTGCTCCCATATCCACCCTTCCTATATCCCAAGCACCCCATTCCTCCGAGCTCCCCCCATTCTCCCCTTCACACTTTTCTCTCCCCATCTTCCCTTGGCCAGTCTTGCCCAACCCTCAAGTTCCCAATTTGCCTGGTGATCGTGTCTACTTCCAATATCCAGGAGGATTACTATATCTTTTTTTGGGAGTTCACCTTCTTATTATCTTCTCAAGGATCCCAATTTATAGGCTCGATGTCCTTTAATTATGGCTAGAAACCGATTATGAGTGAGTACATCCCATATTATCTTTTGGGGTCTGGGTTACTCACTCAGAATAGTGTTTTCTATTTCCATCCATTTGGCCTGCAAATTCAAGATGTTCATGTTTTTTACCGCTGAGTATTATTCTAGCATGTATATATGTCCACAGTTTCTTCATCCATTCTTCCACTGAAGGCATCTAGGTTGTTTCCAGGATCTGGCTATTACAAATAATGCTGCTATGAACATAAATGAGCATATGCTTTTGTTGTATGATTGGGCATCTCTTGGGTAGATTCCCAATAGTGGAATTGCTGGGTCCTGGGGTAGGTTGATCCCGAATTTCCTGAGAAACCGCCACACTGCTTTCCAAAGTGGTTGCACAAGTTTGCATTCCCACCAGCAATGGATGAGTGTACCCCTTACCCCACAACCTCTCCAGCAAAGGTTATTATTGGTGTTTTGGATTTTAGCCAATCTGACAGGTGTAAGGTGATATCTCAAAGTTGTTTTGATTTGCATTTCCCTGATAGCTAGGGAGGTTGAGCATGACCTTAAGTGTCTTTTGGCCATTCGAACTTCTTCTGTTGAGAATTCTCTGTTCAGTTCAGCGCCCCATTTTTTAATTGGGTTAATTGGCATTTTACCGTCTAGTCTCTTGAGTTCCTTATATATTTTAGAGATCAGACCTTTGTCAGTTGCAGGGTTGGTGAAGATCTTTTCCCAGTCAGTAGGCTGCCTTTGTGTCTTAGTGACAATGTCCTTTGCTTTACAGAAGCTGCTCAACTTCAGGTGGTCCCATTTATTCAATGTTGCCCTTAAGGTCTGTGCAGCTGGGGTTATGCACAGGAAACGGTTCCCTGTGCCCATTTGTTGTAGAGTACTTCCCACTTTCTCCTCTATCAAGCTCAATGTGTTCAAATTAATATTGAGGTCTTTAATCCATTTGGACTTGAGTTTTGTGCATGGTGATAGATATGGATCTACTTTTATTCTTCTACAGGTTGACATCCAGTTATGCCAGCACCATTTGTTGAAGATGCCCTCTTTCTTCCATTGTGTACTTTTGGCTCCTTTATCAAAAACCAGGTGTTCATAGGTTTGTGGTTTAAGATCCGGGTCTTCTATACGATTCCATTGGTCAACTTCTCTGTTTTTATGCCAATACCAAGCTGTTTTCAATACTGTAGCTTTGTAATAGAGTTTGAAGTCAGGGATGGTAATGCCTCCAGAAGAACCTTTATTGTATAAGATTTTTTTGGCTATCCTGGGTTTCTTTTTTTTTCCATATAAAGTTGATTATTGTCCTCTCAATCTCTGTGAAGAATTTTAATGGGACCTTGATTGGGATTGCATTGAATCTATAGATTGCTTTTGGTAGAATTGCCATTTTTACTATGTTGATCCTCCCAATCCACGAGCAGGGGAGATCCTTCCATTTTCTGGTATCCTCTTCAATTTCTTTCTTCAAAGACTTAAAGTTCTTGTCAAATAAATCCTTCACTTCCTTGGTTAAAGATACTCCCAGATATCTTATGCTATTTGTGGCTATTATGAAAGGTGATACTTCTCTGATTTCCCTCTCTGCTTCCTTATCCTTTGTGTATAGGAGGGCGACTGATTTTTTGGAGTTGATCTTGTAACCTGCCACGTTACTGAAGGAGTTTATCAGCTGTAGGAGTTCTTTGGTGGAGTTTTTGGGGTCGCTTATGTATACTATCATATCATCTGCAAATAAGGAAAGTTTAACTTCTTCCTTTCCAAATTGAATCCCCTTGATTCCCTTATGTTGTCTTATTGCTATTGCTAGAACTTCAAGCACTATATTGAAGAGATAAGGAGAGAGTGGACAGCCTTGTCGTGTTCCTGAATTTAGTGGGATAGCCTTGAGTTTCTCTCCGTTTAATTTGATGTTAGCTGTCGGCTTGCTGTAAATAGCTTTTATTATATTTAGGAATGACCCTTGTATCCCTAATCTCTCCAAGACCTTTATCATAAAAGGGTGCTGAATTTTGTCAAATGCTTTTTCAGCATCTAATGAGATGACCATATGGTTTTTTTCCTTCAGTTTATTTATATGATGGATTACATTGATAGATTTTCGTATGTTGAACCAGCTCTGCATCTCTGGGATGAAGCCTACTTGATCGTAATGGATAATTTTTCTAATGTGTTCTTGGATTCGGTTTGCCAGTATTTTATTGAGAATTTTTGCGTCAATGTTCATGAGTGAGATTGGCCTGTAATTCTCTTTCTTGGTTGAGTCTTTGTGTGGTTTAGGTATCAGGGTAACTGTAGCTTCATAGAAGGAATTTGGCAGTGACTCTTGTGTTTCTATATTATGAAATACCTTAAGGAGTATAGGTATTAGGTCTTCTTGGAAGTTCTGGTAGAACTCCGCATTGAAACCATCTGGTCCTGGGCTCTTTTTGGTAGGGAGATTTCTGATAAAAGTTTCTAATTCTTCGCGACTAACAGGACGATTTAGAGCATTTACCTGGTCCTGGTTTAACTTTGGTATATGGTATTTATCTAAAAAACTGTCCATTTCTTTTACATTTTCCAATTTTGTGGCATACAGGCGTTTGTTGTAAGATCTAATGATTTTCTGAATTTCCTCTGTGTCTGTGGTTATGTCCCCCTTTTCATTTCTGATCTTATTAATATGCGAGTTCTCCCTCTGCCGTTTGATTAGTTTGGCTAAGGGTTTGTCAATCTTGTTGATTTTCTCCAAGAACCAGCTTCTTGTTTCATTGATTCTTTGGATTGTTTTCTATGTTTCTATTTTGTTGATTTCTGCCCTCAGTTTGATTATTTCCAGTCTTCTACTTCTCCTAGGTGAGTCTGCTTCTTTTTTTTCCAGAGCTTTCAGGTGTGCTGTTAAGTCACCAATGAGCGCTTTCTCCGTTTTCTTTAAGTGGGCACTTAGTGCTATGAACTTTCCTCTTAGCACTGCTTTCATTGTGTCCCATAGGTTTGAGTATGTTGTGTCTTTGTTTTCATTAAATTCAAGAAAGACTTTAATTTCTTTTTTATTTCTTCCTTGACCCAGGTGTGGGTCAGTAGTTGACTGTTCAGTTTCCATGAGTTTGTGGGCTTTCTGGGGGTAGCATTGTTCTTGAATTCTAATTTTAATCCATGGTGATCCGATAAGACACAGGTGGTTACTAATATTTTTTTGTAACTGTGGAAGTTTGCTTTGTTACCAAGTATATGGTCAATTTTCGAAAAGGTTCCATGAGCCGCAGAGAAGAAGGTATATTCTTTCCAATTTGGGTGGAATGTTCTATAGATGTCTGTTAAGTCCATTTGGTTCATTACCTCCATTAAGTCTTTCAATTCTCTGTTAGGTTTCTGTCTGATTGACCTGTCCATTGGTGAGAGAGGAGTGTTGAAGTCTCCAACTATTAGTGTGTGTGGTTTGATGACTGCCTTGAGTTCTAGAAGTGTTTCTTTTACATAAGTGGGAGCTTTTATATTAGGGGCATAGATATTCAGGATTGAGACTTCATTCTGATGGATTTTTCCTGTTATGAGTATAAAGTGTCCCTTTCCGTCTCTTCTGATTGATTTTAGTTTGAAGTCAACTTTGTTAGAAATTAGTATGGCCACACGAGCTTGTTTCTTAGGTCCATTTGCTTGATAAACCTTTTCCCAACCCTTTACTCTGAGTAGGTGTCTGTCTTTGTGGTTGAGGTGTGTTTCTTGTAAACAGCAAAATGTTGGATTCTGTTTTCGTATCCAGTCTCTTAGCCTGTGCCTTTTTATAGGTGAATTGAGTCCATTGATATTAAGTGATATTAATGACCAGTGGTTGTTAACTTCAGTCATTTTTAGTAGTAGAGTTTGTGTGTTTCCCTTCTTCTAGTTGTGCTGGTGGAGGGTTGCTAGATGCCTGCGTTATTGTGGGCGTTGTTGGACTCCTTGGTTTGTGATTTTCCTTCTATTACTTTCTGCAAGGCTGGATTTGTGGCTGCGTATTGTTTAAATCTGTTTTTTGTCCTGGAATATCTTGTTTTCTCCATCAATGGTGAATGCAAGCTTTGCTGGGTATAATAGTCTTGGCTTGCATCCATGTTCCCTTAGTGTCTGTAGCACATCTATCCAAGCTCTTCTGGCTTTCATGGTTTCCATTGAGAAATCAGGTGTAATTCTGATAGGTTTCCCTTTATATGTTACTTGACCTTTTTCCTTTGCAGCTCTTAATATCTGTTCTTTATTCTGTATGTTTTGTGTTTTGATTATTATATGGCGTGGGGATGCTTTCTTTTGATCCAGTCTATTTGGTGTTCTGTAGGCTTCTTGTACCTTCATAGGAACGTCCTTCTTTAGGTTGGGGAAGTTTTCTTCTATAATTTTGTTGAATATGTTTTCTGGGCCTTTGAGTTGTAATTCTTCTCCTTCTTCTACCCCAATTATTCTTAGGTTTGGTCTTTTCATGGTGTCCCAGATTTCCTGAATGTTTTGTATTAAGAATTTGTTAGATTTGTTTAGTTCTTTAATCTGTGCGTTTATTTCCTCTATAGTATCTTCAGAGTCCGAGATTCTTTCTTCCATCTCTTGTATTCGGTTGGAAATACTTGTCTCTGAAGTTTCTGTTCGTTTACTCAGAGTTTCCATTTCCAGTCGTCCCTCAGATTGTGTTTTCTTCAATACCTCCATTTCATTTATCAGGTCTTGTACTGTTTCCCTTACCTGTTTGATTGCTTTTTCTTGTTTTTCTTGTTTTTCTTGGGTATCTTTGAGAGATTTATTTATTTCGTCTACCTTTTTGTTTGTCATCTCCATTTCTTTATGGCAGTTTTTTACCTCCTGTTTAAGGTCCTCTATTATTTTCATAAAGTACTGTTTAAGGTCAGTTCCTTCTATATCTTCTGGGGTAGGGTGTTCAATTCTTGTTGTTTCGGGATGTCTGGCTTGTGGTGATGTCATGTTGCCTTTCATGTTGTTGGAGGAGCTCCTGCATTGGCGCCTGCCCATCTTTTCCTTCAAAAGGAGCCCGGAGGCGTTTGGCGTCCTAGACCAATCTTTGCTGTGACTGAAACTGGTTGGATCTCCCCAGTGCCAGAGGAGGACCTATTCCTTGCGTCACAATCTGAAGAAGCCCGCACCCCCTTGCAGGAATCCTCAGACCTGCCTGGAGTCCAGAGTCTGACTCCTCTGGGTGGATGGCCTTAGAACAGTAGCAGGACACCTGAGAACACTAGGGAAAGTTTGGGAGACACAGGGACGCCGAGAAACCGACACAAGCCTGCAGAGGGAAGTGGGGGTAGGGGGTCTGTGCTCTCTTCCAGGGCAGGTTGCCCCAGGGTCTGCATTCACTCACCAGTTCAGATGGAATGTCAGGGCACAGGATCAGGGATTCCAGCAAAACATTGATTTTTCATTCAAAGAAAGAGTTAATGATCAGTAGCCAGTTTTTCTTTTTGTTTTCATTTGAAGATTCCCACTAGGTTTATGTACAAATAACGTGAAGGAATTTTCCTGTAGCATGAATAATTTCATAAGCTGCAACAGTTAACTCCTAAACATTCTTAAATTAAGTAGGCACAAAAATTTTCATATAATACTGATAACATTCTAGTCTACTTAATTGATCTAGAAATGCCATGGTCAAACAAGAAGGACAAGGAAGTATTGAAACATACATATTTAAAATAAAAACTCAGTTTTGAGTCTTGTTTCTTAATACTTGAGAATGTTTCCCTGTGCAAAGTATATGCTCCCTTAGAGGCAGGATCATATAATATCTTCTGTTATGTGACATGAGAAGTAGTTTGATTCTTTTAAGCCTACATGAACAATATCCAGTAAGAACACACAATGGCTATTTAATCAGTAGACATCTTCCAGAAAAATGTTTTTACTACCAAGGCTTACCTCCTCGAATAACTTGAATAATAACAAATATGTCAGAAATCTTTGAATATTCATGTTGAAAGAAAGTCAGCATTTTTTCTTTGTTGTAAGGAGGGGGCTGCTTGTTGGTTCCTGACCTCTTAGCTCCAAAATAATCACACAGAAACTGTATTAATTAAATAATTGTCTGGCCTATTAGCTCTAGCTTTTTATTGGCTAACTCATATATTAATTTAACCCATTTCTATTAATCTGTGTGTTTCCACATGGCTCTGGCTTACCCGCTAAAGTTCTAGCATCTGTCTCCAGCAAAGCTACATGGCTTCTCCCTACTCAGCATTATGCTTAGTTTTCTCTGCCTAGCTGTGTTCCCCTATAGCTTTGCTATAGACCCCCAAGCAGTTCCTTTATTTATCAATGGCAATCCCAGCATACAGAGGGAAATCCCACATCATTTCTTTTGTATTACAAAGTCAATATTTACATGGCTCACATAGGCAAAATAACATGCTATTTAAGAAATGAAGTGGACTGGAATTTAAGGGAACCTTAACTGTGAATATGAAAGATAAACATTTTTATTAATTTAGACATAGTTATGTGTTTTTAAAGTTAGCTTTGAAAAAAGAATTTATGGATTGCTGTTGTTTTGTATAATTAGATAAATATCAACACTTTTATTGACCTGTCACCATTGGTCAAACTATTGTTTCTGTAGATTTAATAAAATTTGAGCTAGTCTGGGTTCTTACTTTAGAATAGAAAGAGGAATGTAATCTTATTGCTGAAGACTAACTATGTTAAAAAAATATAGTATGAAACATTTAATAAGTAACAAAATTTAGGATTTGCTAAAGTTTAGGGTTCAAGCTTAGTCTTAAAAGGTCAAATTTAATCCAAAGCTACTTAAACAAATCCCCAATGAAAGCTCAGAATTTTTTCCTTAATGACTGGTTATTTCAGGGAGGACCTCACAGCCATAGAACTACAGAAAATAATTCAAATCCCAGAAGATGGAAAGAAAACTGTATAATACATAGTGCTTATTAATATGTATGCATACATGTCTTAAAAATATGCTATCAACAGTGACAGCAAATGGCTACTCCAATATATTAAAAATACGATTTATGGCTTATGTCATCAACTTGCACAATCTTTATTAAGGTGAAGTTTAATGTCATTTTCTGAAAACAACACATACTTTTTATTTATTTAATGTATTTATTTAATTTACTTATTTTAAAGGATTAATTCTTAAATAAGTTTATTTTGCATGAAATTTAAATGACTAAAATATCTCAACAATATTCATATAAGTGCTATTTTGATACCATAAAGTTCAAAACTATTGAATTATACATAAAAATATTTACCACATAGGTCAAATTTTGTATACAGAGCATAGCATTATATAGATTTTTATATTTAATGTGTCAAGGTATAGCTACAAATGTGGTAAAATACTATGTTCTTGGTAAAATACTAAGTATGAAACATAGATAGTTAATACAATGAAGAGTCAGATATCTCTGGGCACATGGGACAAATTAGGATTTTAATAGGGTTTACATTAACAAAAATAAACTTCTTTATAATAAAAATGAATCTTTAATTTCTATATTTGAATATAATCCATGAAAATTTGAACCTGAAATCAAATTTTATTAATTTATTTTCACATTTAGAAAATGACTTTTCCAATAGATGCCACTGCAGATAGTAGGCAGTTGTATTTTTTTTCACATAGACATTTCTCTCGGCTTACATAAACTTATCTCAAACAACAGCTGACTCTCCACATGGAATACCGATTTGTTTTGGCTTTGTTTTCCTGAAGGGGCAGTGGAATAATTAGCAGTAGCTATTTGGCTGGCTGCGTGTTGGTTAACATTAATAGAAGGCTCTGGAGTGGGAGTAAAACGTCTCTTTGTAGCATTTGCTGAATGATGTATTCTCAGCACGGGTGGTTTCAAGTTCCTGCCATGGCAGTCATGGAAAGGGAAGAGATGAGCACACATGTTTTTTGCAGACTGGTACTTGCTGGCTCCAGAATCTCTAGAACCACCAGATCTCTCTATTGGTGGGTCTGTGTCCTGGTGGAATGATATAAATTAGGTTCAAAAGCACTTTTGATTAAAGATTAAACTAGAAGAAAGTATAAGAAATGGAAACATTCCTATGTCACTCAAGTGTGACAATGTAGAAAGAATAGTAATGTGGATGGATGCGGATCATGGCTCATGCGACAAGGTCCACGTATTCATGAGAGTAGTTGTGATTTCACTTTATTCTTCAGACTGATAAACTGCAATACTTGATAAGCAAAGTTAAACCCAAGTTTCTCCATGGGATTTGGGTGAAATATGCATTTTTGAGAGATTGTTAAGAAACTTCAAGAAAATATGAATTAAGTTATAAATACGGTGGTATTCTGGAATGTTTAATGCTTGGCAATATTTTATCATTTCAATGAATAAATCGTTTATCCTCCAAAGTAACATGAAAGGGAACATTCTGAGTGATGGATGCAATCCAGGACCATTCTTGGAGGACTAAATGATAATTTTGCTTCTAAGAACCCTCAGGAGATTTCAATGATGTTGGAACAAAAGCTATCAAACCATAACCTCATGACATATCTGTAATGTCTCTGGCTCTTGTCTTAACCTAAAAGGGACTGTGGAATTTCTGGAGTGTGGAACTCTTTTCGTAGCATTACTTCCTTCAGCATGAGGACATCTTCCCTACAGTGAGTTCAAGATCAAGTCATGGACTGCTGGACTGTTTCTATAGGTCTCCTTATATTAAATTCTGTCTAATTTCAGCAGTGTCTCTGATTAGAGGATTTTCTGTCCAATCTTTCTGTAGAAGAACGGCTCATATGGCACAAACTGGGGGCTAATGAGGGAGGGGAGTTTTCCTGAGTCTAGTATGATGTATACTTCTATTAGCTGACTAACATTCACCTAAAAGCTGACTCTATGATGACCTTTTGCTATTTGTCCATGAGGGAGCCAGGAAGAGTTAAAACTCACATCGGGTAACTTTTGATGTCTGTTGAAGAAGGGTCCACATAATAATGTAACACAGTGGAAAAATCACCTCTAAGAAGTGAAAGAGACACTGAAATGGCAGGGTAAATGAGTAACAACTTGAAGTTCTTGGTACGATGTCTATGGTAGGTATTTCTAGGTATAATAACATATGGACCAGAGTTCTGAGTGTAGTCTGACCCAATGCAGATGGTTTCTTCAGGCTGACAAGCTGAAGCAGTTTTACCTAGAGGCTCACATTTCTATGTCATGAAACAGTTTCTCCAAGTTGCTTAAATACATGTATTTTCAAACTTTGTTTCTTTATAACATTTCAGTGAATCACATATGATCTTTAAGCTTTAAGTAGATGACATTATAATTAATTCAAAGTTTAAAACAAAAAGCAATATTTATTGAGTGTATACACACATAATAACTTGTATAAAATATATTTGCTTGGAATAGTACAGCAAAATCAGTCATTTGGACGTAGATAAAACTTTCTTATATATGTTGTTTAGCTATGTTAGCACAAAGCAACATAGGGACAAGCTAAGAGATCTTGCCTGTACTTGGGTGTACTCTTCTTCTGCTAAGCTTTGAGTTTAAGATTCTGGCAAAAGGTACCGAAAGGTTTTGTGTACAACATGAGTAAGAACAACTCTGACAGGTGAGGGGAGTTGGAAATAGACAATGATGTTATGAGCTCACTGAAGAGAAATAATGAACAGGTTTAGAAGAAGGTTCTAGAAAATAATGTTCTAGTTACTGGAGCTTAAGAAAGAATTTGTTGTCAAATAGATCTTTCACTTCCTTGGTTAGAGTTACCCCAAGATATTTTATGCTATTTGTGGCTATCGTGAAAAGTGACGCTTCTCTGATTTCTTTCTCTGCTTCCTTATCCTTTGTATATAGGAGGGCAACTGATTTTTTGGAGTTGATCTTGAAGGGAGCCATTCTAGGGTTGGCAGAGACTTGACTCTAGAGGGGTTCCCAGGTGTCCAGGAAGATGCCTCCAGCTAGTTCCTTGGGCAGCTGAGGAGAGGGAGCCAGAAATGTCCAGATCTTATTGCCATACTCATGAATATCTTGCATATCACCATAGAACCTTCACCTGACATTGGATGGAGAAAATGACAGAGCCCCACATAGGATCACCGGACTGAGCTCCCAAGGTCCTGATGAGAAGCAAAAGGAGGGAGATCATGAGCAAGGAAGTCAGGACCATGAGGGGTGCATTCACCCATTGAGATGGTGGGACAGAACTAACGGGAGACCACCAAGTCCAGTTGGAATGGGACTGATGGAACAGGCGACCAAACCGGACTCTGAATGTGGCTGACGGTGGAGGAGGACTGAGAAACCAAGGACAACGGCGATGAGCGTGAACTCTACAGCATGGATGGGCTCACTGTGAGCCTTGTCAGTTTGGTTGCTCACCTTCCTGGACTTAGGGGGAGTTGGGAGGACCTTGGACTTAGAGTATGGAACCCTGATGGCTCTTAGGCCTGGAGAGGGAGGGAGTGGGAGTATGGGTGGAAGGGAGGGGAGGGAAGGGGGAGGAGGAGGAGAGGAAATGGAAATCTTTAATAAAAAAATGAGGAAAAAAATTAAAAAAATTAAAAAAATTAAAAAAAGATATATTTTGCTCACAATAATATTTTGTTAGAGATTTTTATTTAAAATATAATTGTAGTGTCATTTTTAATTTAATAATGATTTCTGTTATAATGCCTAGAAAAAAAAGAAAGAATTTGTTGGGCTGTAATCAAAAAAGGTTTACCTTTGGGGAAATTTATATTCATGATCCTGTGGTCTATGGAACTGTATATTTTCTATGGTGCATATTTTTAAAATATCAGTGACAGTGGAAGAAGTCTTTATAGTAAATCTACTTATTCAGTGTACCTTATTTAATGAGTGATTATTCCTCTTGACCTTATTATATAAAAAGTTCAAAACCTTCATTCTCCAAATCTTGACTAATAAGAAAAGCCTTCCCAGTGTCCTTTCTATTTCTTGTAGGTTATTTAATCTAGACTCATTGTTTACCTGTAATTCAAATCAATGGTTGAAATTATTTCCTGGCTTTTATGATTTCTTTACATTTTCTCAAATACTCTTATTTTTGCACATTTTTTTTTCCTACATAAGTTGTACTTCTGCCCTTGCAAAAAGGACACTATTTTCTCATCTCTTCTCATATGGGTTTATGTAAGTTGACATTTTCTGTGCCTACTCACTCGTCTTTGCTATTAGAAAGTGCTTGCCCAGTGTCTCCTTGGGGACCTGGTTTCCAGACTGAGGGCTGGTGTTGCTTTCAGGGTGAAACCTCCCAACCTCTTCAAAGAACAGACGGATCTGACCCCAGAGCCCTTATTTATAACAACTGCTCACAAGGTGGCCTTCACAGTGACCTATAGAATGTGCCTGGCACCAATCTCAGACCCATAGACTGTGCTCAAGGACAAATGACACATTTCCTAATTAGGAATGAATTCCTGCAGCAATATTATTAAATATTAAGAGCTACAAATAGATTTGTTGAATGGCTTTCTGAACCCCAAAACATCTCTTAGCTATATTTCTTTTGGTATTTAAAAAAAATCCACAGTGTTTGAATATTTAGAGAAATTTAGACATATTTTAAAATTTGTTGCTTGTTTGTCTTTATTTGAAACACCTGGGGAAGATAAATATGGAATCTCGGAAATGGCAAAGAAAGTCTATTTTAAAGGATAACAGCTTGGTGATAGTTTATAACCTTCCAAGTTTGAGTTCAGCATGTCTGATAAGGAAGACAATACCGAAATTTGGTAACCCTGGGAAGAGAACAGTGAGCTTCCATGACCTCTTTCTAGGAAGTTTAGCTGTCTGAATCACAGGGAAGTATTCACTGGAAATATACACTTAATTGGTAGTATGCTCAGTACACATTCATTTAATTGTATTGAATTTTTATAGCTTTATGTTATGTAGCAATGAAAGGCATAAAAATAAAAAAAGACTTCAGATCCAAAGCCAGATTCCATCCATATATTTTATTTATGTGATACCAGATAGTGGAAACTTTAAATTTATTTTTCTGGTTGCTTGAAAATTTAGTACTGGAAAGAAAATCAACGTATATTAGTTATATTTTCAAACAAAAGTCATGTGGATTTTGCCTTTATTGAATATAGTCTACAAAGATCAGTACCAATATCTAAAAAATACATTGGTCACTATTCTTGTAACTTGAGAAAGTATATTATTAAATTTTGGTCTTGATAGTTTCCAGAAATAATATAGTTTGGAATGTCTATTACACCTTTTATTTATTTGTTTGCTGTTTGTTTGCTTGCTTGCTCGTTTTTTCAAGACAGGGTTTCTCTGTGTAACAGCCCTAGTTGTCCTGGAACCTATTCTGTACACCAGGCTGGCCTCAAACTCACAAAGTCTCTGTCTCCTGAACGCTGGCATTAAAGGCATACACCACCACTGCCCAGTGTCTATTACACAGTTCTATGGGAGTTCACCAATGAATTTTTTTTTATTTTTTTTTTTATATTTAAAAAATTTCCATCTCCTTCCCTCCTCCTCCCCCTTTCCTCCCCTCCTTCTCCCCCTTCCCTCCCCTCCCCTCCACCCAAACCTCCCCTCCCTCCCTCTCAAGGCCAAGGAGCCATCAGGGTTCCCCACTCTATGCTAAGATCAGGGTCCTCCCAACTCCCCCCTGGACCAGGATGGTGATCGACCAAGCTGAGAAGGCTCCCACAGAGCCCGTCCATGCAGAAGACTCAGAGCCCAGAGCCATTGTCCTTTGCTTCTCAGTCAGCCCCCGCTGTTGGCCACATTCAGAGAGACGGGTTTGGTCGCATGATCCATCAGTCCCATTCCAACTGGAGTTGGTGATCTCCCATTAGTTCTGTCCCACCGTCTCCATGAGTGAACGCATCCCTCTCGTTCCTGACTTTCTCCCTCATGTTCTCGCTCCTTCTGCTCCTCATCAGGACCTTGGGAGCTCAGTCCAGTGCTCCAATGTGGGGCTCAGTCACCTTCCCCATCTGTCGCCAGCTGGAGGTTCCCTCCCGGTCCTAACTTTCTTTCTCATGTTCTCTCTCCTTCTGCTCCTCATCAGGACCTTGGGAGCTCAGTCCGGTGCTCCAATGTGGGGCTCTGTCATTTTCTTCATCTATCGTCAGGTGGAGGTTCTATGGTGATATGCAAGAAATTCATCAGTATGGCTATAGGAACTGGCCTTTTCAGGCTCCCTCTCCTCAGCTGCCCAAGGAACTACCTGGGGGCGTCTCCCTGGAAACCTGGGAACCCCTCTAGGGTCAAGTCTCTTGACAACCCTCAGGTAGCTCTTTAAATTAAGATATATGCTTCCCTGCTCCCATAACCACCCTTCCTATATCCCAAGCACCCCATTCCTCCGAGCTCCCCCCGTTCTCCCCTTCACACTTTTCTCTCCCCATCTTCCCTTGGCCCAGTCTTGCCCAACCCTCAAGTTCCCAATTTTGCCTGGCGATCGTGTCTACTTCCAATATCCAGGAGGATTACTATATCTTTTTTTGGGAGTTAACCTTCTTATTATCTTCTCAAGGATCCCAAATTTATAGGCTCGATGTCCTTTAATTATGGCTAGAAACCGATTATGAGTGAGTACATCCCATATTCATCTTTTTGGGTCTGGGTTACCTCACTCAGAATAGTGTTTTCTATTTCCATCCATTTGCCTGCAAAATTCAAGATGTCATTGTTTTTTACCGCTGAGTAGTATTCTAGCATGTATATATTCCACAGTTTCTTCATCCATTCTTCCACTGAAGGGCATCTAGGTTGTTTCCAGGATCTGGCTATTACAAATAATGCTGCTATGAACATAGATGAGCATATGCTTTTGTTGTATGATTGGGCATCTCTTGGGTAGATTCCCAATAGTGGAATTGCTGGGTCCTGGGGTAGGTTGATCCCGAATTTCCTGAGAAACCGCCACACTGCTTTCCAAAGTGGTTGCACAAGTGTGCATTCCCACCAGCAATGGATGAGTGTACCCCTTACCCCACAACCTCTCCAGCAAAGGTTATTATTGGTGTTTTGGATTTTAGCCAATCTGACAGGTGTAAGGTGATATCTCAAAGTTGTTTTGATTTGCATTTCCCTGATAGCTAAGGAGGTTGAGCATGACCTTAAGTGTCTTTTGGCCATTCGAACTTCTTCTGTTGAGAATTCTCTGTTCAGTTCAGCGCCCCATTTTTTAATTGGGTTAATTGGCATTTTACCGTCTAGTCTCTTGAGTTCCTTATATATTTTAGAGATCAGACCTTTGTCAGTTGCAGGGTTGGTGAAGATCTTTTCCCAGTCAGTAGGCTGCCTTTGTGTCTTAGTGACAATGTCCTTTGCTTTACAGAAGCTGCTCAACTTCAGGAGGTCCCATTTATTCAATGTTGCCCTTAAAGTCTGTGCAGCTGGGGTTATGCGTAGGAAACGGTTCCCTGTGCCCATTTGTTGT
Organism: Arvicola amphibius; assembly: GCF_903992535.2. Taxonomy (NCBI): domain Eukaryota; kingdom Metazoa; phylum Chordata; class Mammalia; order Rodentia; family Cricetidae; genus Arvicola; species Arvicola amphibius. The sequence continues at coordinate 67,868,840 of NC_052049.1, read as the reverse complement.
ATAGTACTTCCCACTTTCTCCTCTATCAAGCTCAATGTGTTCAAATTAATATTGAGGTCTTTAATCCATTTGGACTTGAATTTTGTGCATGGTGATAGATATGGATCTACTTTACCAATGAATTTTCTGAACTGAGTCTGTGGATTCATGTATCATCTCACTTCTTGAACTCATTAACTTGTTCTTGTGTGTCAGTAACATCTCATCCACTCTAAGACCTTCTCTTTGACTGGATCTTATGTCATTTGAATAGTAATGTAATATTATTTCCTGTTGTGTATTTAATTTACATAAAACAATATGTTCATAACTATAGGAAAATGCTCCCCCTTATCCTCTCCTCCCACTCACCCACTTACCTCTTGTTATTTTCTATACTACTTCTAATAGGCATGATTTGATCATTAAGTATTTATTAATACTTATTTAATTGTTGATTATTAACCAAATGCTACTTTTACACTAAGAGACATTTTTTTCTTTGTTATTATACACGTATTTATCATATTTGAGTATATTATCTTCCCAGAATTATGCCAAAGGAGAACTGTGCTTTCCCCAGATTCTTGGAAGCTGCAGAGAGGAAGTAAGTGATATTAAAAAGAACTGATTATTTTAGAAGCTGCAAACTATATCACAAAATATATCCGAAGTGTCAGAAGACACCATTTGTATCAGAAAGAACTCACTGAGATGCTCCTGTCTTTTGGAATACGAGAGAAAAGGGCAACATTACCTAATTTAAAGGCTGCACTGAAGAGCCTTGTGTGATGCATAAGCAACATAAAAATCATCATCACAATGGACTGAATACAGTCATTATTTGCAGCTGTTAGTTTTAGTTAATTGCTTAGGTGTCATAAGAATTTCCCACAGTGTCTAAAGAATAAAATGCAAATGACTCACGAACTTTTTTTCTCCTCCTCTCTGACCAGTGTCACTTCCATCACTCTAATATTTGTTTCTTTTCCAAAAGGAAGATAGAACTGTATTGAAAGGCGACTCGGCTACTTCCAGGCTTATTATTCAGAGTGCAAGCTTCAACATTGTAGCTGCTTATGTACCTTTTCTAGATAAATTATGACAGCCATATTTGTGCCACAACAGTTAGAGGGTCTCAACATTTCCATTCTAAACATCTATTTTCAAGGTTTATAACTCTGCTTATAGAAATAAGCTCCTGACTGAAACTTAGCATACAGAATCCTAGCCTAGGAGTAATCTTTACTCTCTTATATATTAATCTTGAAGGAAGGATGTGACTGTAATCTAAAGAACTAGAATATTCACAGTAATAGAAGCTCATGACAGAAGGGTGCGAAGAAAGATCAGAGTGCAAACAGGTTCTCTCATCTGTAATACTGTGATAGGTTTATCTGAAATTCAGTCAACATCTTCGTTCTGCTTCTCATTCTCTCCAGGAAGAAATAAATCTAGTTTTATTGCTTTTATTATTTGTTCTGATAGCCTCATTTGTGGAACTTATTTAGCAGTCGTGCCATTTTGATCTATGGTGCTATGCACAGGTGGCCTACAGGTTCAGCTCTGCTATGCCAGGGCAGGGGAAGATTCGAGACAAGGTGCAGTGATTCTGTGTGCGTTTGCTGCACTGTGAATCTTGATGCCACTGTATTTAAACATGACAACAAATGAGAAGATGCTCATTGATTTGCACTGATTGTATTTAAGGATAAATTGAAACTTCTAATGAAGTAATCATGCCTTACTTTTCCAAATTGCTTTCAAATATGTTAACTTGCATATTCATATTTTATTCTAAGTATCAGATTTTCTCTGATTAATATTATCAAATATGTAGCCCTCTTATCTAGAAATATATTACTAACAAATGAATTGAGTTAACAAGCAAGTATTTAGTAAATACCTAACAATTTGACTTTTTAGCTTGGCTTTTCATCTTCCAAAAGGTCATTTATTCAGTTTTAAAGTCTAGATAAATGATCTTAGATATTTTTTTTTTGATTTCTCAGTTATAGACTTAAGTCTACTGCTTATAATTCTCTTAAGTGGGAGTTTTATTTTTGTTGTAGTTTGATACACATAAACATTATTCTTAGAATATTAATTGTTTTCTTGTATCTACATTGACCATCATTGTAGTCATTATTGGGTGAAAAAGAGGAATCCTTTCAAAGAGAGATTTGGGGTGCGGCATTACTGATGCTTCAGCCTTTATTGAAATTTTAACAATTGTTTTGGGAGTAATGAAGTTACTACAGATAGGAAAACAAACAAAACCAACCACTCTTTCTGAAACCACTACTTTGAAGTCTAAACAAGTAGTTCTAGATCAAATTGCAAATAGATTAAATGTGAAACCTACAGAAAATTTTGTACCATGAAATTTGCCCGAGAATCCCATCTATGATCTGATACTATGAGTGGACACTGGGAAATTTACTATCCATAAGAATTGGGTAAATAAGGGTGTTTTAGTATTACTTACTTTTAGAAAATTACATGGAGCAGCATATTTTCCAAGCCTTCACAACTCTATGCCCTTCTATACCCATTACCCTCTCCAATTGCACCCTTTTCAGTTTGCCTTCTCTGATCATGAAAATTGGCAGGATGAGAAGATGAAAAGTGACAGGCTTGGTGGGGCCAGCAAGGCATAAGTGAGGCACAGAGAAGGAGAATGTGTGAGCGCATATGTATCCTTCAGGATTCTCAGTTATTCTTTACCATCTGTCCATAGTGTGAATTCTTTAATAACTGCTTCAGAATGTGTAACATTTACTTGGAAATTCACAGATGTATTAAATTACAAATATACATTAAGTCAAATATAATCAAATTTACTTTCATATTCAATGTATTATATATATGTATATATGTAAATAAATACATGTATGTATACACACATACACTCCTTCATTCATCAAACATTCATTGAGTGTCTTGCCTATATTCAGAATTGCAAGGAAGCCAAGAAGATTTGTACAAAATGAGCTGGCTTTCACAGAGGGTGGGGAGAAAGCTTGAGGAACAAATAATTTTAATGTGATCAGTTCAAAGTGATAATTAGAATGTTTTGCTTTGTGGTGGAGGTCTAGAAGTGTTGAACACAAAGGGAGACGCTCTTTCTAAAAACTTTGCAGAACACCTTAGAGAGGCATAGCCTTGAAAAGGAGTGAAATTTTGTGAGACCATTTTAAAAACAAACACTAGTTAAGTACGAGCTTGAGGGTCAGGTGCCTCTATTGAAAAGGACATGAGGTGCAGCAGTGTTTCGAGAATGTTCTGTTTCTGTGAAGATGCCTGTCATTTATCCTGTAGCTGACAGTGGGACAAGGAAACTTTTAAGTACGTTAGCTTTTTAAAAGTGTAATGGTCGTGAAGAGGTTGCAAAGGTTAAAGACAAGAGTAAGACAAACTAAGACCTTTGCTATTATAAGGAAGAAATGATAGGTGAGCATCAGAACTAACTGGGGGCAAAACGGTTTGGAATACAGAATGACTTAAGCATGAGAGAAAACATAGGATGCTAATTTTGTGTGTTACATGAGAAGACACTCTGAACACTTCTTACATGATCAGTTAGTTTATATTAGGTGAATGTTGTTGTGACTGTGCTGAGAAGTCAGAGAGCTCGGCATGAGTGTTCGTGAAGATAAATTCATCTTGTGGAATCTGCAAATAGTCCAGAGGAGATCAAATGAGAGATTTAAGGATCAGATAAAAGCCTAAGAGAAAGCTTGGAGCTAAAGATAAATTCACTTAATGGATTTTTCATTTGTTTTTAGCATTGGAGATAGAACAATAAACAAGTTATAATCCTTGTGATGACAGAATGACAACTATCCAAATACCATCCAAACCTGTAAAACTCAGAAAAAGGTCGTGTATGGTAGTGATACAAAATAATGACAACTAATAACTCATCTCTCAAGGCTGATAAAATAAACCTCAGAGCTGACTTTTCTGAGGAAGCTGCAATAGACATCAGGATTTAAAAAAAATAAATAAATTCCTTAAGGTGAAAAAAACCCCCAATACATCAAATGTCAATACATTTGTTCAATATTAGAAGTGCAGAATTAGTGTTGTGTAGCACAGGGAAGTAGAGTGAGTCGAGTGCAGAGCGGACAGAACCTTAGGTAAGAAAAGCTTAAGGAACAAAAAAGTGGGACACAGAACCACAAAGATAACTAAGTATTGGGAAAAACAATTGTGGCCAGGTATACGCCAGCATTAGTAATGTCATAGAAATAAAAAAGCAAAAGAATGTTTTATTAATGGCAAAATCCACAGGGAACAAAAGCTAGGAAAAAAAGTTCTTCTGTGCTTCAATAATTACTGGTACTTAAATTACCAGTAATTAAGAACCCTTTCCCTATAAACTGTTTCAGATCTTAGACAAAATGAATGAGCAAGAATGTTTCTATCTTCTTGCAACCATCCATAGGTCCCTCTCTGCTGCATCCAAACACTTCTGCTTATCAAAGAATAGACAGAATTTAAAGATGAAACAAGTAAACAGCTCAATGAAATTAAGGGCAAAGAGCTTAAGGAGAATACATACTTAAATAATGCCAAAGAAAACACGAATATAAGGCAGATGGGAGTTCAGAAGACAATTCAGGACCTGAGAATAGAATTTGATAAGGAGATAGACACATTGAAGGAAATTAAAATGGACATGAAGATGAAGATTCAAACTCAATAACCCAACTAGAAAATTCTGAGGAAAGCCTTCAAGGTGGAGTGAGTAAAGAAGATAAGATATCAGAAGGTGTCTTAGAGTTTTCTTGTGCTGTGAAGAGACACTATGACTAGCGCAACTCTTTTAAAGAAAATATTTAATTGGGGTGACTTGCTTACAGTTTCAGAGGTTTAGCCTATTATCATCATGGTGGGGAAAATGGTAGTGTACAGACAGACATGACTGACATTCCCACATCTTGCAGGCAACAGGAAGTCACCTGAGACACACTGGGCAGTATCCTGAGCATAGAAAACTTCAAAGCCTGCCTCCACAGTGGCACACTTCCTCCAACAAGGCCATACCCACTCCAACAAAGCCACACCACTTAATAGTGCCACTCACTATGAGATTATGGTGGCCAATCACACTCAAACTACCGCAGATGTGAAAAGATAAAGTAGAGGATCTAGACTAAATAATCAAGGAATATGAAAGTAAAATTAAAAACAGGAAAGGAACATACTGGAAATGTGGGACCCTATGAAAAAAATCAAACCTTTGAAGTATAGGCATTACAGAAAACCACAACCAATCAAAATGTAGAGTTGTGGAGCTCAGTCCTAAACAGATATATGTAAAACACACTTCTGCTCTTAAGACTTAGGGGTCATTATGGAAAAGGGTATGGAATGATTGTAAGAGCCATAAGACAAGGCATTTGCTGCAAGATTATGTCCCCTAGAAATGTCAAAAGCTGAACCCTAAGTCTCATCAACTGACTTCCCAAAACTGAGCTGAGCAAGGACAATGTTAACATAGAAAGATTATGAGATGTCAATTGCACACACACACACACACCACCACCACCACCACCACCACCACCACCACCACCACCACCACCATCACCACCACCACCAAAAACCACTAAAACAATAAACAAACAAAAAGCTATAGGTAACTAAGGAATGCTGAGAGAGGGAGATATAGTCTTCCCCTAGAAAAGTGCATGAACTGGTTACCCAATACCAAATGGTCATTTCTGATAGCATACATATGAGTAACACTATACAGAAGGAGAGGGCTATATTTAGAAATATCTGCATGTAACAGCAAATAATGAAAAAGAACAAGGCAGGGTAATAGCTGGGGTTTTGAAGGAGTAAAAGGAAGGGAAAAATGTGATTATATTGAATCTCAGGAACAAAAATAAAAAGAAGAATGTTCCTTCCTGGACGGACTTAGAAGACAGTAAACTAAATGTGTTTAGGTACAGCAAATAGAATGTAATTGTTAACCTCATTGGTGACTGCTGTTTCCCTACTAACCTTGTGTTCCCAAGCCCTGGGACCCAAAGATTTGCTTTTTCTACTCTGAGTATTATATATAAAGTAATACGAAGCTAGAGACATAGACCCACATTGGAGCACTGGACTGAGATCGCAAGGTCCAAAGGAGGAGCAGAAGGAGGGAGAACAAGGAAGCAAGAAAGGACTGCGAGGGGTGCTCCCACCCACTGAGACGGTGGGACTGATATAGCATGTGAGCATGTGAGCAAACTGGACTCTCTGAATGTGGCTGACAAGGAGGGCTGACTGAGAAGCCCTCATGATCCTACTGCATGTACTGGCTTTGTGGGAACCTAGTCTGTTTGTATGCTCACCTTCTTAGACCTGGATGGAGTGGGGAGGACCTTGGACTTCCCACAGGGCAGGGAACCTTGATTGCTCTTTGGACTGGAGAGGGAGGGGGAAAGACATGGGGGGAGGGATATGGGAGGAGGAGAGGAGGTGGAAATTTTTATTAAAAATAAATGAATTAAAAAAAAAACCTAAACCCCAAAACAAAACAAAACAAAAAAATAAAGTAATACCAAAAATGGAGGTCTAACTTCTTATACTTCATTTGTATTTTCAAGGATTACCCATGTGTAGCATATATTATTAGTTTATCTTTAGGATAAAAACATGTTGCATTATGCATTTATACCACATTTTGTTTATCACTTGCCAGTTGATGTACATGTAATTTACTTTCACATTTTGTTTATTGAGAATCATATAGCTATAAAAGCAACATTGTGCACTAGAAGATAAATTTATATAGATGGTAAATGTGTATATAACTGATATGGTTTGGAAGAAGACAGTAAGAGAACTGAAGACCACAGTGTTTTTTTGAAAAGGGATTTAGAAATAGAGATAAGAATCATACTGATTGTATTTACCAGCTCTTGTGAGATACTCCACTCTTACTAAGTATTGGATATTTTACTTTAAAAGAGCATTAGTATATTGTGAGTTGTCAACATGAGCAAATATTTGTCTGTATGTCAAGCAAAACATACAGAGGTGGGGATGACAAGATATGTCTCAGTGGTTAAAGAGAATTGCCACCAAGACTGACAACCTGAGTTTGATCCCTGGGGCTCACATGAGAGCTGACTTGCAGGAATTAAGGAACCATCTGTTCACTTTTACACACACCATGCAACATATTTGCTCCTCCAGATGAATAAATAAAGTAAAACTGTAGTGGGATATTTATGAGTATTCCTAAAATCTTCCTTCACACATTTAAGAGACATACAACGAATGCATTGGTCATGGTTGAGTAGGGGTATTTGATTTGGATCATTTTCTAGCAATGTGTTCAGCAGACTTTGCAAGCCATTTTGTTGGGACACCTTTGAGAGCCCATGTCAGACAACGTGGATGACTGAGAACAGATTCCATAATTTCTAAGTGGAACAGAGGTAGGGTGAGTGAGCACATGCAACGTGGGAAGTTGTCGGCACGAAAGAAGTGACAAAATTGCTCTGCTTGTTCTGATTTCTATATGAATGTTTCATACAATAAACTTTTTACTGTCTTTCAAGTCATAAGCAATTATATTTAATGAAAGGGCAGTTATCACACATAGAAACCAAGTATTTGAGAAACAACCAAAATCCTACCCTTAGATGCTGTCTTCCCCAACCATACTACTCTGCTTTAAAAAAAAAAAAACAGTAGAAACTTCTGACAGCAAAAGTTTTAATTTGAGTGATTACAGAAGTGTCTTTGCATACTTTAAGGTAAATAGTGAAAGTGGATCTGTTATGATTTAGCTTTAGCATCTTACAAAACTCACAGAATGATCTAATATCTGGTTTCTCTAATAGACATGTACTATGTCTAACTATGTAAATATCTGAATTATATGTGTTTTAACAAAAATATTATCACTAAGTAATCTTAATGAATTTTAATTGTTAAAACTTCCTATCACTGACTTAATCCCTTTTATAAAACATTTATCTATGTCAATAAGAATTGGTAACTGAATTCACAGATGATTTCTCTCTAAGAAACAGCAATAAATAAACTCATATTTATTTTCCTTCTTTTCTAATTAATTTTTTCATTTATTTTACATGTCGAACACAGTTTTCCTTCTCTCCTCTCTTCTTGTTCCCTCCCCCACCTCTTACCTATCTTCCCTCTTCCACTTCTCCTCCTCAGTTCAGAAAGGGGCAGGCGTCCCATGGGAGTCAAGAAAATGTGCCATATCACAAACTCCTCCCCCAGCATGAAGCCTTGGTGAGTCCTCCCTACATGGGGGATAGGTTCCAACAGGCAACTTATGCACCAGGGACAGGTTCTGATCCTACTGCTAGGAAACACACAAAAATACCAAGCTACACAGTTGTCACACACATGCAGAGGACCAAGGTTAGTCCCACGCAGGCTCCTTAACTGTTGGCCCATAGTCCATAACCTCTCAGGAGTTCAGGTCAGCTATCTCTGGCTTCTTCCATCATGACTGTGATCCCCCTCAGGCTCCTACAATCCTCCCTCTCTTCAACAGGACTCCTGGAATTCGGCCAAGTGCTTGGTTGTGGATCTCTGAATCTGTTTCCATTAGTTACTGGATGAAGGCAATTAGTCACCAATCTGATTACAGGGGAAGGCCACTTCAGGCACCCTTTCTACTAAGTGCTCAGAGTCTTGTCTGGAGTCATGACTGTGGATTCCTACATTTAGAAAAACACAGGCTATAGATTTTCCTTCTTTTTTTGTTTTTTTTTTCGAGACAGGGTTTCCCTGTAGTTTCTAGAGCCTGTCCTGGAACTAGCTCTTGTAGACCAGGCTGGCCTCGAACTCAGAGATCCGCCTGCCTCTGCCTCCCGAAAAACTTTCACTAGATTTTCCTTCTTTTTTAGTGAAAGTTTTTTTCATACAACATATTACCATGACAGGTCCCTTCCATCAACTTCAATTTCCTCACAACCCTTTCCTCCCAACTCTATATCTTTCTTTTTCTCTCTTAGAAAACAACAGCATATGTAGGGATTCTTTCCTGTATGAACTCGCTGATAAGTCTGTGATAGCCTTTATAGGTGGAGATATGGCACATCCATTGCGTTTGCAGGCTTTCTTTCCCTTATGAGCTAGAACTCTGATGAATTCTAGTAGTGCATTTTTGGATGGAGGGTTTATTACATTCACTACATTTGTACATTTTTCCCCTGTATGAATTTACTGATGTTTTCTAGGATCTGAGCTAAAGATAAAAAATTTGTCACATTCAAAACACAAACAAACAACCTCCAAAACAAAAACAAGCAAAAAAACATAAGGGCAAACAAAGACATTTGAAACAAACAACAATAATGATAATAATAAAAACACAAAAAGACACAAACAGACAAGCAAACACACACACATAAGATTTAAGAACAAAAATCAGAAACAATGATATACAAGCAAAAGACAAGTAAGACAACAAAAAAGTCAAAACAAAAAATATGAAACAAACATCTACAAAAATACCATTGAGTTCTCTTTGAGTTGGCTATCAACTGTTGTCCCTCAGGCCTATCCTTAATGTAGTTAATATACCCAATGAGACTTTATGGAGAAGAGTAACTTTTGCTTTGCAAGTAGGTGCTGGTGTGGTTAGCTCCTTGGTTAGGAGTGGGAGCCCATGTCCACTAGGATCCCATTTAGCTTGAACCTGAGCAGTCACAGTGAATGCTTCCACAGATTCTGTGTTCATAAGTACATCAGTTTTATGTATCTGGAAGACACACTTTTCTGCAGTCATCTAACCTATCTGGCTGCTGTAGTAAGTCTTGTAGGTGGTAGTTACCCACCCACCGGGGCGTGGCCTCTTATACTATTTATGCCTTTGTAGAGCATGCATCTGGCCTCTCTTCACTCTTCTACGGCTGGGGGATTCGGTTTCTGATCTCCGTTCCAGCAGAGGATTCTGATTTGTGAGTCTATCCCTAAATAAATAACCATCTATTTCTCAATTCTGAGCTAGTGTGGGATTTCTTTTAAACATCCTTCTTCATCTGGCTCTTAAAATCTTTCTGGCTCTTATTTCACATAACTCCCTGAGCCCTGAGAGTATAGGCTTGAAAGAGATATCCCATTGAGCACAGTGTTCTAAAATCAGTCGCTACATGTTGTTTTCTGTGGTAATTTCCATTTACTGCAAAAGGAAACATTTCTGATAATGGCTTAATGAATTATTATCTATGGGTATAGCATATATTCTTAGGAGTCATTTTATTGTTACGTTATTTTAGCAGCATAAAAATATTTGGTTTTCTTCCAGATCCATGGCTTATCCAGCATCATATTTTTGGCCAACTGAGCAGTGTCAGGCATAAGTTCCATCTTGTGTAGTGGACTTTAAATTTCGTCAGAGAGTGGCTGGTTACTTCCATAACATTTATGCCTTTTTGCACCAGTAGATGATGCAGGAAAGCCAATCTTGTAGGTGGCAGGATTTGTAACTGTATT